>NC_031969.2:33946947-34209447 GCF_001858045.2 Oreochromis niloticus | reverse complement strand
GATTTTCTTTTGTTTTTGATCGACTGCAGAATATTTTTATAAATCCCAGGCCAGGAAAGTCGCCTTCATGTTTTTCTGTGTTTTATCCTCAGTTACTTTGACACAAAGGCATCTGCTGTGATGCTCACACCTTTGATAAAGTCTCACAAGTATCAGATTTCTTTTTATAGATATAAAAATACGAAAATGTACTAATATGTGATCAGAATTATACAATTTCTGACTGTCTGAGGCAAAATTTCCACGATTCAAAACGAATCGAATTGAATTGAATCGTGGATCGAATCGATTCTAGAAATCAGTGATAGTACCCAGCCCTAGTGACACAGCCACGTCTCATAGTTGGCCTTGATAGCTGGGGATCAAACTGCCACACCTCCATCCTTGACCACCATCGGGCACACATTGCACCAGACTGCTCCTGTGGGTGGGGGCCTACGGAAGGCTGGGCTCATCTCTCCTGATCACATGTCTGACTTTAGGGTGGGTGCTACTTACCCAAGCAGGGCATAGTGGTTCCCTCCATCATGGTAAGGTGGTTTTAACGTTTAAATAATTACAATTTGGACATATGTAATAATATATAGAATACATAAATTCATATATTATGCAAATAATATATGAATATATATTGTGGATGGATGAAACAACATTACATATTCTATAGCTGCTATAGTACGAGTACATTTCACAATGTTTTAAGAGTACTAAGGAGAAGGTCCCAACAATCCAGTGGAAAGGACGACCCAGATATAACTGCTGCAAACGACACTTTATTTTCGTCTGCTTGTACTTTTCAGCGTCTCTCCGTCAGCTGATCCGATCCACTGCTCTCTCCTTCGGTGTGATTAGGTGATGCTCACTGGCTGTGACACCCTGAAACCACACCCTAAACTTGCTGCTTCACCCATCCAGGGGAATGTTGTCAATGTTCTCGAGCAGTTCAAATTTTATTTGTGAAGAAGTTCATGAAGTCATTACTAGTTAATGTTAAAGGGATGGTTGGCTCCACAGAGCTCTGACTGTTTGTCAGCCTGGCTACAGTGCTGAAGAGAAACCTGGGGTTGTTCTTCTTTGCCCATCAGTGATTTATTATAAGATGTTCTAGTTTTATGGAGAGCTTTTTTATAGAGTAAGACACTCCTGTTACCTGCTGCTCTATAAAAGCAACAGAAAACAGAGATTTTATTGATAAATTAAAGTCAACAGAAAGAACTTTGTATGAAAATGGAATATTGTTTGAATTTACATCAGTTGTCACCACAAACCAACAGAGTTTGTTTAGTTCTCTTTTGGTACTTCTGCATATTTGATGAAGCTGAAATCTGTGGTTAGTTTTCATAATGGGACATTTGTGTAAACCTCTCCCACACAGGCCTTTTTCAAACATGTAGCCTGAAGCAGATGACTCGTAAGCTGGAGAGGAAATGGCGTGTCACAAATTTAGAGGATCATCATTTAGCCTGGAGAAATAGTTTGCTGCTTTATAAGAAAGCCCTCCGCAAAGCCAGAACATGAGTTAACTTCAATAATTAATTCCTCCAAACCATCAACGTGTCTTTTAGACCCCATTCCTACAAAACTGCTCTTAAATATGATCAACCTATCTCTAATAATCGGCTATGTACCACAGGCCTTCAAGCTGGCTGTAGTTAAACCTTTACTTAAAAAGCATCTCTAGACCCAGCTGTCTTAGCTAATTATAGGCCAATCTCCAACCTTCCTTTCATATCAAACATCCTTGAAAGAGTAGTTGTCAAACAGCTAACAGATCATCTGCAGAGGAATGGCTTATTTGAAGAGTTTCAGTCAGGTTTCAGAGCTCATCACAGAAACAACACAACAAACTCATGACAAACATTTAGGAAGGACATTTCCAAGCTTGTTCCATCTGTACCAGCTCCAACTTTACATTTTTATGCAGTTTTAAAAACTCTTCTGTTTGGTGGCACCCTGACGTTTCTCCTTGTGTGTTTTATCGTTCTATGATTTATGAAAGTTATGATGTTAATCTACTAATAAATGTTCTCAGTGTTGGGAAGGTTACTTTTCAAATGTATTCCACTACCGATTACAGATTACATGCCCCAAAATGTATTTTGTATCATATTCCCTTATGTTACTCAATGAGAGTAACGTATTCTGAATACTTTGGATTACTTAATATATTATCATGCTTTTTATAACCACATGAATGTACTATTGCTGTGTGATTTATTACTATTACTGAAGGTTACTCTCCATACCAATACCAACTAGATGTTTAAATCTTAATATAAATGAGTAACAGTAGGGTGGACATTAGGTAAGGCTGCACTTTTTGCAGCGATCTCGTATAGAAAACTATTTCTGCATCAGTGATGTGTTTTCTTTCTGCTTTTAGAACTTCACATGATTATTTGCTGCTAGCAGGTTGTAATGCAGCCTTCAGTAATAGTAATAAATCACACAGCAGTAGTTCATCGGAGATACTGAAGTGGCACATAACCCAGGTAGCTACCACAACTAAAACAAGCCATCTGCAGCAGGCTAACGTTAGTTTACAGCCTAACAGAAAATAGTTTTGATCTCTTCCTTAATAACAACTGTACCGGGGGGGGGAAGGTTTTTATAAACCCATTAAGGCTTAAAGTTTGCATTATTAGGGGCGTGGTCTCTTTGACTGGCAGGATGGCAACACAGACGACTGTAGCTGCTACGTGCCTGCAGGAGGAGACGGAGGTGATCGAGCCCAACCCAAAGTGTGACAGTGTCGCTCCACCAGAAGGTTTACTGATCAAACATGTCCAGAGCTCCAGTCACTGAATAAAGCTTTTCTGTTCTTCTCATTATCCTGACCACAACCGTGACAGAGCCTAATTATGTCCGAGGTTTCTTCCTGTTAAAAGGGAGTTTTTCCTTCTCACTGTCACCAAACCTCTTCCTCACCGGGGGGCGTCTGATTGTTGGGGTTTTGTCTGTATTATCGTAGAGCCTTTACTTTACAATGTAAAGTGCTTTGAGGTGACTGCTGTAGTCATTTGGTGCTATATGAATAAAACTGAATGGGCTGAGCTGCTGTTGCTGATTCACACCCCTAAAGCAGCACAAAGGTGGAATTCAGTGAGTGATTCAACAGCTTAAATTTAAATTTGATATCTGCTGACTGGTTACACTGACCATGAATAACATCACTGTAAACATCACCACGGTGCAGCAAACCGACCACTTTAGCATTAAACTACATGCAGAACCTCTGAACAGAACCTGCTCTGCACCAGCTGATGGGCCCAGCATGAGTTACCATGGCGATCTAACAAATCACAACAGGCAAAACAAAAACAGGTCATCAGCAACATGTGGCTGCTGTACTCCATGCTGTTTTACTGTTTAAAGTTAAAGTTAGATGCCATGCTAAAACCTCACACCCTGTGTCTGCAGAACAAACAACAGCTACACAGTTTTACCACAGACCTGCAGAGTAGAGCTCCAAAGGTCACGCTAACATGACGCACAGCAAAGAGCACATGTTTAACAGGGGGGGCGGCAGCAGAGGGAAGGATCAGCACAGTTAGCTGGGGTCATCAAACACTGTTTACACAGAAGAAAACCGCTGATTGGACATGATACAGCAGCTTGTACACTCACAGTGTGAGAGATGCATTGAACTCTGGCCCAGGGATGCTTCAACAACACGGCTGGAGTACTTGGGGATCAAACCACCGACTCTTCAACCACCCGCTCCACCTCCTGAGCCGCAGCCGCCCAAAACACCTAAAGATCAACATCATCTAACAATGCCACCATGAAGTTGATCCAAACTGGCAGTGATAATTATCTGTAGTTTCAGTTATATTGTATTCATAAATGATATTTTGTAGACAAGTTCCTGCTAATTCAGTTCAGTTTTATTTATATAGTGCAAAATCACAACAGTCTCCCCAGGGCACTTTATACTGTGAGGTAAAGACCCAACAGTAATACAGAGGAAAACACAACAATCAGATGACCCTGTGTGAGCGAGCGCTTTGGCGACAGTGGGAAGGAAAAAC
Organism: Oreochromis niloticus; assembly: GCF_001858045.2. Taxonomy (NCBI): domain Eukaryota; kingdom Metazoa; phylum Chordata; class Actinopteri; order Cichliformes; family Cichlidae; genus Oreochromis; species Oreochromis niloticus. The sequence goes on along the minus strand of NC_031969.2, from coordinate 34,205,416 downwards.
TCTGTTTTAACAGGAAGAAACCTCCAACATAATAAGACTCAGGGATGGCTCAGCCACGACCACGTTGTGGTTAGGATTATGTGGATTTATTTAATGAAGGAAAACCTACAACCACCTTCAGGTTTCGAAACCACGCCATGAATAAGTGATCTGCTGATTTCTTACTTTTCTTTCTTTGTTAATACTGTCATGTCCTCGAGGGCATGAGGCAGGTAACAATAGTAAGACTGCAAAAGAAAAGGCCAAACAGAGTAGTTTGTGACATTAATACACATTTATTAAAAATGATGAACTCACAGAGAAAGCTACACAAACATATGAGCTAAACAAAAGGACACAAACTAAAATATCGTGAAAAAACAAAGAGATGGTTCAACAAACCAAAGGAAGAAACTTCTGCTGCCAGCTAACTGCTCAGTAGTAGAAACAGAAACACCACAAACCTCACAGTCAACCCACACGAACAGCTCAACACTGACCAGGCAGCTCTTCATCAGCTCTTACACTTTGTTATATTTGCTGGGAGGAAAGTTTGTGTGTGTGCAGCACGGGGAACGGGTCAGAGTGAGGATGAGGTTAGAGCTGGAAATCAGACGCTTTCTGTTCAGATGACTTAATGAGCAATCATTCAAACAAGCTCATATTTATTATTGAATTACACTCTGGATGTGTTTAAGTGAGTGAATAACCTGTTGTTGGGAACTATTTCAGCTTCAGTTTGACATTATGTGGGACAGTTGTTCATTATGTTTATGGAATAATCAAATATAAATTGAACACAAAACCAAAAACACTGAACAAGTTTGTAAAGTTTCTACAGCCGTGTTTCCACTTTTCCTCTCTCACTGCTTCCTTCTTCTTCTTCTTGGTCTCCTCTGTGGGCAGAAATGCTTTCACTCCCAGCAGCTGAAACATGAACGACACCATGAGCTACAAACACTTTGATACAGAACAATAAATGCCTGCATGTGTGTACACCGTCTCAGACGGCCTTCTTGTGTGTCCCGTGTAGTTTCCTCATTAATAAGTTCCTAATATCTGCCCATTGGTTTGTATTACTGATCCCTGTGAGTCCAGCGGTGTCGCTGTTTACTGAGTTCAGTGCTGCTTCCGAGTCCTGCATGTTGGATCCTAATCATGCCAGCCACACAGCAACATTTGACTGTTAGCCACCTTAAGCTAGCCTGTTACCTTGGTAACATCTGTCTTGTCTTTAGTAATTAGCTTTAAACATGAATAAATTAAAGTTTGATGGTACCTTTAAGATATTTAGTCAAACGTTTCTCTATGAAGAAAAGTTTCAGACGATCTCATTGGGAACATAATCCGTAGTTTTCAGTAGTAAAAGTTGTAGTCGTCACTAAAACCCCCCAAACCTCAGGGACAGGGTTATCCTCTGAGGAGCATGAATATAAAATCCCATCGTTGGTACCTCACTCTGCACCAAAGCCACACGCCAACAAACAACAACTCACATCTACAAACTACAAGAACCACAAAACACATGAACTGTAACAGAGTCTGGTTAAGATGTGTTGTAGTGCACCTGTGTCGTGACGCTGTGATGTGGTCCACTTGTTTCTAAAGCAGCAGAAGATGAGAACAAGAAGAATGAAGGGCAGACTCCTCAGGATGAAGATGACAGTCGATGATGAAGGAGCTGAAATTCACACAAAACAAAGCTCAGCTCTTCATTCGTTGCACGGCAGCAATCAGAATTATTGTCTGAAGGCCAAGAAAAATGCCTAAAAGATTTAAGTTCCTTAGTGGATCATTAGTGCTTTTGCTATACTGGACTACTTGGTTGCCAAATTTTATTCGACCTTTATTGTTATTTTTGTTATTTATTGTTATTTTGTTTTGTTCTAGTTGAGTTATTACAATCAGAACGGACAGGAAAGAGAGAGAAAGAGCGGTTGGGAAGAACATTACCAGCAGTTTGTTTGATCACCTGCAGAGAAAGACAACAAGCAAAAAGAAAAGAACACAGCAGGGAGACCACAGCGACAACCAACACAGACCAACTGAAGTAACAGTAAATAATAAATGTTGAATGTTACTGAGCAGCACGCAGGACTGATAGTGCAGCAGCCAACCAAGACAGAGTGTGTCTGTGAGTACCTGTGTGTGTGAGCGCGCTTATATTTGTAAGATTCCTCCATGTAGGTGTCTAATAGTCCCCGCCCCCCCAGGTCATGAAGCAGGCACGGAGGAGACCCGGGCCCCAGACATTGAGAGGCCCCCCCAAGAAGAACCACCTAGAAAGCAGCTGAGGAGAGCTCTGGATGGGAGTCACCTAGCAACCATGATGCAGAAGCTGCGGGGGGCTGCATCGAGGAGCCTGCAGTCTCTGCTGGCAGCCAGTTATGCTAGAGTGGACTAAGCCCCCGGGCCCAGAGACCTGAGGTCCGAGGGCCCTCCACGCCCCAGAAGGTGCCCTACCGAGCCATGTAGCCAACAAGCCTCTGCCAGATAACAGCTGGTGTCAGCACGGCCCCTTTCAGGACCCTCGATGTCGACATGTATTTAAAATGGAGATGTGGGCACCGGCACCAGAGGTGAGGCTGGGTGAACACGCTGTTCAGTCAGCCCAGCCCCAAGGCACAATCCCAACTGAAGTTAATGTTTAGTGATGTCACAAGTGTGCACCACTGCCCTCTGTGGCGTGTGGGAGACACGCCACAGAGGGCAGTGTCCATGCTCACACACGGACTGAGATGGACCTCATATCTTTACGTCCCTAACTCAGAGTAATGTTATGGGTTGTATGAACACTGCTTGATTCATGTATGATAAGACAGCAGCCGTTCAGCCGAGCCTTGAAACGTTGGTGAAGAGTGTGTTCATTAAAGGATGAGCACTGTGGAGGTTCCAGTACCAGTGTGGTCGTGAGTGTGTCACCTCCTCTCAAACAGTCCAACCCACGTTACAGTGTGTTATGGCTTCATTCATTCTTTATCAGCACCGGCAAAGTTTCACTACAACAAATTTGTGACAGTGTTTAATCTGTAACAGGTGACACGTTCATATATTTTGGAGGCGTGTTGGTCACCAAACTGAACTTTGTGTATCAGCTGTTCACTTACTGGAGTCTGTGTGGTTGTTGTAGTCAGTGTCATTGGTCTTCTCTCTGACTGTGATGATGGTCCCACTTCCTTTAGACTCAGTTAACGATGGAATCTCCACAGTCACTTTACAGATGTATGTTCCTGAACCCTCTGTTCTGATGTTTGAAATGTTGAAATATGAGCAGTTCTTCGCCTCCTTTTTCAGAGACCCGTGAGATTGAAAGATGTTGATCTCGCTCTTAATGACTGTTTGATTTTTCAGCCAGTTCACTCTGACTCTTTCAAACGTTCCTGTCCAGCAGCAGGTGATGTTTACTGTCTCTCCCTCCATGACAGAAACATCTGGACTCTGGGTCACAACAAACATGCCCGATGAAACAGCTGCAAGAGACACAAAACTGTGAGTCATTATCATAAATAAAGACGCCATGGTCAGGTTCTCTTTTACACTGATCATTTCACAAAATGTAGCATGAAAAATATCACACCCAAACTTACAGACATTAATTCATCACTCACGACCAAAGAAATTGATGAGAAAGAAATTTCAGAAACAACTTAGCTTTGCATGTTTTAGCGTAATGAGATAAATACGATATTAAATCAATAAGCTGTGTTTCTACTCACGCCAACATGAGGTGCAGACAGAGGTGAAAAGCAGACTTCTTAATAAGAGCTTAATGTTTTCACACCTTTTCATTACCGTTGCTTCATCTCACAGCTCCTCTGTGGAGACCCACAGCTTCTGTTCCTCCCTCAGACAGCACTCAGCTGTAGAGAAGTTGTGGTTTAGATGACACATCTCTCTCTTCTCACGGCTGATGAAGGCGATTCAAAAATCCACTTTTACATATATATAAGTATAACATCAGAAAAGAATGAGTACAAATATATTTATGATAAAAAAGCCTGATAAAAGCTGACTGTGAGTTGGCCTTTGTATCATACAGATTTGTGTCGTGGTTTCCAAACAGTCTGACACAGCGAGCTCCACAGCGGCACCTGCTGGCCACTTTTAATGCTATTCAGCGGCACAGACGAGCACTGCAGCGTTCTGAACAAGACTACTCGTTATACCACATTATCAATCATTATGATCAACACGTGTTGGAACAATCCCAAAGGAAGAAAGAAAGACGCTGAGATGAGGAACAGCGATGGCCAGATGGAGCCTTGAAGCTTTCAACTGCTTCAAAAAAAAAAAAAAAGGTGTTTGTTCTGGAGATGTGCACACATCGCCCCCTGCTGGCCAAAACATTTACTGTCATTTGAACCATTTGTGATGGACTCCCGGTCAGGAATGAGCACAGGAATGGTCGCTGCCTTAAAACCACCTTAAATTATTTTGTGTGGTTCATTATGGAGCTAAACTGATTTTGATAAATGGTAACAGAAATCTATCAGTGTCACAAAACCTGTCAGTAAGATCATCAGTGTTTACATAAATCCAGTAGGACATGAGATGTAAAAATGCTGCAGTTGTTTTCAAATGATGGAGGTGAATTTATTGTTTTTAATTAAGAAATAATATTTCTGTCACTGTGGTTGGTCAGTTTCTCTGTCTGAAGGAAACCCTTTCACATGATAGTGAGGAGGCCGGTGTGCACAAGTATCCCACAGCGAGCTTGTAGAGACCAGCATTCAAACCATTTCCTGAACCAGGGAGGCTTCAGGTGTCATCAGTGATGTCACTCACCATTAATGAAGCGAACCTCGATACGTGCATCATAAAAGACGTCCTGGATTTGATACAGGTTTCCAGTATAACCCAGCAGCTGAAACACTGAGGTGATGATATGTTACCTGAACCTGAAGAAGCAAACCTCAGAGTACAGAGGTGCAATTCTACCACATTTTTTTGTCATTCACCACTAGATGGCGCTGCTGTTTTGGTCAAACTATGTTGACAGCAGAGAAGCTGCAGACTACACAGAGAGTAACAGGTGATTATTTTCTCAGTGTCATGTTAAACAGGTTCATTGGTTCTTCGGAGAACCTCTGATGCATCTTTGGATTTTCAGCCTAATGATCCTCTTCACTCTTCACTCGGGAAGCTATCAAAAGTGGTCCAAGGAAGAAACAGCAGGGAGAGGGTCATGGGAGGCTCAGTGATGTAGTTTGAGAGTGAAGGATGGCCAACAGATGAGCTACTATAGCTCAAACTACTGAAAAAGTTAATGTTGGTTCTCCCCAGTGAGACCCGACCAGCACACCTGACTCCTTTTTACAGCAGAATCGGCAACAATAAGCACATGAACATCAGAACTGGACCAAGCAGCAACGAAAGAGGGTGGCCTGATCTGATGTATGTTTGTCACTTTCGTGAGCAAACCTTGCTCCAGCACATGCACTATAGGAAGAAGGAAAGCCAGTGGAGGCTTTGGGGAATGTCCTCGAGTGGTTCAAATTTTATTTGTGAAGAAGTTCATGAAGTCATGCTTAGCTCCACAGAGCTCTGACTCTTTGTGGGCCTGGCTACAGTGCTGAAGAGAAACCTGGGATTATTATTTTTTTGTGATCAGTGATTTATTATAAGATGTTCTAGTTTTATGGAGAGCTTTTTTATAGAGTAAGACACTCCTGTTACCTGCTGCTCTATAAAAGTGAAGGAAAACAGAGATTTTATTGATAAATTAAAGTCAACAGAAAGAACTTTGTATGAAAATGGAATATTGTTTGAATTTACGTCAGTTGTCACCACAAACCAACAGAGTTTGTTTAGTTCTCTTTTGGTACTTCTGCATATTTGATGAAGCTGAAATCTGTGGTTAGTTTTCATAATGGGACATTTGTGTAAACCTCTCCCACACAGGCCTTTTTCAAACACATATCTTAAAACAGATAACTTGTAAGGTGGACAGAAATGGCATCTCACTAATTTAGATTTTGTTCATTCAGCCTAGAAAAGAAATTTGCTGCTTTATTCATAAAAAATTTGGGAATCCAAATCAATAAATGTAAAGAAACAAGCTTTAGTGAAGGTTACAAATGATCTTCTTATGGCCTCTGACAGTGGACTCATCTCTGTGCTTGTCCTGCTAGACCTCAGTGCAGCGTTCGATACTGTTGATCATAAAATCCTATTAGAGCGATTAGAACATGCTGTAGGTATTACAGGTACTGCACTGCAGTGGTTTGTATCATATCTATCTAATAGACTCCAATTTGTGCATGTAAATGGAGAGTCCTCTTCACACACTGAGGTCAATTATGGTGTTCCACAGGGTTCAGTGCTAGGACCAATTCTGTTTACATTATACATGCTTCCCTTAGGACAGGGGTGGGAAACTCCAGGCCTCGAGGGCCGGTGTCCTGCAGGCTTTAGATGTGTCCTTGATCCAACACAGCTGATTTAAATGGCTAAAGTACCTCCTCAGTTCTGCAGAGGCCAGGTAATGAACTAATCATTTGATTCATGTGTGTTGACCCAGGTTGAGATCTAAAACCTGCAGGACACTGGCCTTAGAAGCCTTGGGGTTACCCACCCCTGTCTTAGGCAATATCATTAGAAGACATAGCATACGTTTTCACTGCTGTGCAGATGACACCCAACTTTATCTATCCATGAAGATAGCACACATCAATTACTTAAGGTGTGCAAAAGTCTTAAAGATATAAAGACCTGGATGACCTGTAATTTCCTAGTTCTGAATTCAGACAGAACTGAGGTCATTGTATTTGACCCTAAATGTCTTAGAAACTTGGTTTCAGATATTTCTTTACCTTATCCACCTAGGACCTGCCGTCCACATATGTGGACATCACATTTTGGGTTGTCTAGACCAAAATACAAAATTTTGCTCGACAAGGGCCTGATATCCACTTTTGAGGACATTATACTGCCACTGTTCTATCAAAATTTAAAACGAATGTCCTCATATGTGGATCTCATTTTTCTCAGAAACAAAAATTAGATAAAAAAAAAATAAAAAAAATCTGGTAATTGTTTGTTTTTACATTCATCAGGTCCAAATCAGCCCAAATAGCAAATGGAAATTAAAAATGCATGCCAGGAAAGAGTTTGGGTCTTAGGAGGTTAAAGCCCTTAAAAGACTGATCTAAAAATGGTTCATGCGTGAACTGATTCTATGCTTTGAGTATTTACCATATTAGAGAAGCTACTGTGTGAACATTGGATTGTCACACTAAAACCTCACAACCATGGTTGCAAAACTAGCAGTGGAAACAGAAACAACTGCTACACGGTTCTTTCAATTTTAATTTGATTAAATTCACTTCAGTTGATTAAACTTGAATTGAATTTAACTGAACTGAATTGACAATGTTGCGTAGAGATCAGGGGCAGTACCTCTGGACCAGACAGATCGGGGTGGTGGTTTCCATCTTAAAGAAAGGAGACCGGAGGGTGTGTTCCAACTACAGGGAACTCACACTCCTCCTTCCTGGTGGGTGATGGGCTCCGCCAGGGCTGCCCTTTGTCACTGATTCTGTTTGTAATTTTTATGGACAGAATTTCTAGGCGTAGCCAAGTGGCGGAGGGCTTTCACCTGGGTGGTCTCAGGATCTCATCTCTGCTTTCTGCCGATGATGTGGTCCTGTCGGCTTCATCAGGTGACGGCCTCCAGCGCGCCTTGGAACAGTTCGCAGCTGAGTATGAAGCAGTGGGAATGAGAATCAGCACCTCCAAATCTGAGGCCATGGTTCTCAGCCGGAAAAGGGTGGAGTGCCCACTCCGGGTCAGGGACGAGTTCCTGCACCAAGTGGAGTTTAAGTATCTCGGGGTCTGGTTCACAAGTGATGGGAGAAGGGAGCGGGAGGTCGAAAGACGGATTGGTGCAGTGGCTGCAGTGATGCGGACGCTGCACCGGCAGGGCTGGACTGGGACAAAAAATCGGCCCGGGCATTTTGACTAGAGACCGGCCCACCAGGTATTATGGGAAAAACCATAAAGCCTTTGAATGAAAACAAAAGTCGTTGTCACAGTGATGTACACTGTCTTGTTGGTATATATGTATCACTCTAGAACTTAACTTAAACCTACACCATCCTCCCTATTCTGGTATTCTAAACAGTACTTAGCCGAAACCCAAAGACTGCTTAGTTTACCTCCTGAACTTTCTACAACACATGGAGGAAACTTGAAATTAAGGCAGAGAAGACTAGAGGTGAGACATGACCATTACTGAATATTAAAAATAATAAATGACAGATTTAGTGATATTTTCATAAACTATTTATTTACCACATCAATAAACAGCATGGCATTTTACACACAGTACTGGTACAGTATCTAGAAAATGTGGGAAAATACTGGCATCATATACAGTACTTACTTCTGAAGAAATTATATTGGGACCCTGAAAAAAATTACTATGTACAATAATGGATTTCTATACATTTGACATCAGATGAAAACTTTGGTTGTAAGATTCAGATAATTATTTGTTAAAAGCTAGAAATTTTAAATGAGAATAAGAAAGAAACGCATTTCCTTGTCCCCCCCTTTCCCTGTTAATGCCCTACCTGCCCCCCTGGCAACACTTTGCTAGACCCGCCCCTGCACAGTTACCAGCTGTCAGCTACTTAGAAAAGGATCCTGGTGTTATTTGTCTCTCAGAAACAGTTCATAACTTCCCTTCAACCCTTCGTCCCTCCAGCAAACATCAACTTATACTAGAAATTAATATTAAATAAATTCTAACAACAGCTCATCAAGTTTAAAGGTGCTTCTGTTGTTTAACGCGACATCCGCTGGTTTGCTCTTTCTGACGCAGAGAGAAAAGCCGATCAGCTGATCATTGATCAGCTGATCGGGACAAATCGCGTTGCTTTTCACCTCAACTTTAAAGTTCGACCTCCTCGGCTGTAATTGGTCCAGCCCAGAGTCGATCATGACCAACTGGCCAATACACCACTATTCATTTATACCGTTGAAAAAATAAAAGAAATAAAACCCCATCGGCCCATAAAAACGAAAAATCACGAGCGGCCCACCGGGCAAATGCCCGGTATGCCCGATGGCCAGTCCAGCTATGTGTACCGGTCTGTTGTGGTGAAGAGAGAGCTGAGTGTAAAAGTGAAGCTCTCAATTTACCGGTCGATCTACGTCCATACCCTCACCTGTGGTCACGAGCTGTGGGTAGTGACCGAAAGAACGAGATCGCGGATACAAGCGGTGGAAATGGGCTTCCTCCGAAGGGTGGCTGGCCTCTCCCTTAGAGATGAGATCATCAGAGATGAGGGTGAGAAGTTCAGCCATCTGGGAGGGCCTCAGAGTAGAGCCGCTGCTCCTCCACATTGAAAGGAGCCAGTTGAGGTGATTCGGGCATCTGACAAGGATGCCTCCTGGGTGCCTCCTGGATGAGGTGTTCCGGGCATGTCCTACCGGGAGGAGGCCCCGGGGCAGACCCAGGACACGCTGGAGGGATTATATCTCTCGGCTGGCCTGGGAGAAACGCCTTTGTATTTCCCTGGACAAGCTAAAGGAAGTGGCTGGGGAGAGGGAGGGCTTCTCTGCTTAGGCTGCTGCCCCCGCGACCCGGCCCCGGATAAGCGGAAGAAGATGGATGGATGAACTGAATTGATTTGAACAGCTAATGTCTACAAATGTAAAAGACAAAAAGAGGCCAGAAGGTAAAAGACACAAAAGAGTTGTAGCAGTGAAACATTATACGAGTACGTAAAGGTAACATAAGACATCTGACACTGGCCAGTATGTAAAAGTGTGTTTGTAAACTAGATTTAAAAACCGTGAGTGAAGCAGCCTGCCTGACGTGCACTGGCAAACCATTCCACAATTCTAGAGCTGGAATTGCAAAAAGCAAGTCACTTTTGAGCTTACGTTGCCTTTTTGGAACGAGATAAAGTATCTAGTCTGCTAACCTGAGAGAACGAGGCGGACTTATGGGTGCAACAGCTCAGACAAATAAAATCAGGCACAACCATCGTGTGACAGCCTTTTGCACCAACTGTAGGCCAGCAGGAGTCGGAACGAGAGGCTAGAAAAGCTTGTAGTCATTTTTCTGCATTTGGCCAGTATAGGCCTGATCTTTGATAGTTGGAAAAGCAGGATTTTACCACTGCATTCACGTGAGAATTTAACTTTAGAGGTGGATCCATTTTTCGGTATAACATTGAAAGAAAATATCATGCTTCTGAAAATTAGTGCCAAGTGGCAGCAGGTTAAGGAGAAAAGGAGAGGTCCAAGAATGGAGGCTTGTGGTAACCCTCAGCAGCATAGGTAGAGGAGAAACCATCAATGCTGATACAGAAACTTCTATCGGAAAGGAATCACTAGAGTGCTGAGCCAGTGATGCCAACCCACTGCTCCAGCCTGGAAATGAGGATCTCGTAGTCCACAGTATCAAAAGTCCAAAAGCATGAGTAGGACACAGTCACCAGAATAATTTGCCAAAAAATTGTTGTTAAAAAGCTTTAATAGATCGGACTTCATCCTGTGGTGAGTTTTAAACCCAGACTGGAACACTTCCAGAATTGCATGTTCATCCAGGAAGGACTTTAGTTGGGTGGAAACATTTTTTTCCCAGTAGTTTAGATAAAGAAGGTATCATAGAGATGGTCCTAAAGTTTGACAAAACAGAACAGTTTAGGCCAGATGTTTTCATCCATCCACCCATCCATCCATCCATCCATCCATCCACCCATCCATCCATCCATCCATCCATCCATCCATCCATCGCACAGGAGCGCCTTGCAGGAACGCACAGTTTAGTTACAAAGTCAGTTAAAACAGGTCAGAAAACACCGCATCACCAGTTTCCAAATTGATGACGGATAAAACAAGATCCAAAGTGTGCACATGTTCCTCAGAAGAACTATCTACTGATTGAAATAGATTAAAAGAGTTCACTAAATCTAAAAAGTCCTTCACCAGAGGCTTCTTAGGACAGCAAATGTGGATATTAAAGTCCCCAACAATTAAAACTTGGTCACATCTTTGCACAATTTCCCCCTAGAGATTGGAGAAGTGACTCAAGAAGTCACTTGAACACAGTCGCTAACCCTCCACCACGACCCGAGACAAAGAGTCACATGGTCACAGTTCTGAGAAGGTGCTAGACTCACCAGGAGACATCCAGGATCCAGTAATGATTGATATGATTGATCTGGCATTCACCAGACCCATCCAGAGGGCAAATATGTCCAAAACAGCAGAGGTGAGGGGAATGCACACCCGATGCCACAAGTTCTGGAGATGTGCTCCTCACCAGCGCAGGTGTAGTGGGTAGCGTGGAGGTAGAATCGCTGGATCCCAGTCAAAGACAGGTACCAGCCAGGAGTTCACCGGATCCAGCTAGCACCATGACACAAGGATTTCTTTTGGGCCAGGATAGCTCTGACTTCACAGTCAGAGCTATCACTACTCACCCGCCTCACTTACGCTGCCGTCTGTGACGCTTCATCCAGTGAGGTGATCCTGGAAGTTGGTAGACGAAAGCCGGTATCCCTGTCATAGTCTGTGTGCAGGCAGGCAGGAAAAGGACCCAAGTGCAGGACTCTTGGAGGCAAAAGTGAACTTAAAAAACCCTCAGCTTTATTGCTGGCCAAAATACAAAACTGAAATAACAAAGGAACGGAGCACACAGGCAGAAATGGTGGTACGACATGACAACGAGCACTGAAGGACACACAATATAAATACACAGACAGGAACACAGGGGAACGAGGAGCAGGTGAGGAAAACAGAATACAACACAGGGCACAGACCTTCAAAGTAAAACAGGAAATCCATAGACACTCAGAGGCACTGAACTAAACTTATATTACACACTAGAGATAACAAATTAAAATAATAATACACAAAACATTGAGTCACTGACCCAGGGCCGTGACAATCCAAGATAAGAATGGGAGTGAATAATCTTGCCCCTCATGGTGGAACTGTACGAGTTTGACAGCAGACAGATGAAGCTCCAGAAGAGTTTGGCAATCGTACACCAGTAGAGACTTCACATTTTGCATGCCTCACAGAAACAACAACAAAACGCAAAGTGGAGAGGGGAAGCCATGGTAGAGAGCACGTGGTACACACTGTTGTCATCTTTACTGCAGTTGGAGTTCAGGTCAGAGAAATGTAATCAAATTCTGTGATGATACAGCCCAAAGAGCTTAAAACAGGGGTGTCGAACTCCAGGCCTCGAGGGCCGGTGTCCTGCAGGGTTTAGATCTCACCCTGGGTCAACACACCTGAATCACATGATCAGTTCATTACCAGACTTCTGGAGAACTTATGATATGCTGAGGAGGTCATTTAGTCATTTGAATCAGCTGGGTTGGATCAAGGACACATCTAAACCCTGCAGGACACCGGCCCTCGAGGCCTGGAGTTCGACACTGTGGCTTAGAAAGAAGGGCAAAACATGTTCCAGAGTGTAAGAACTGTGTTTAGCCGACTTTCTGCACACACAGGACACTTTAGCTGATGAAACTATTAACAGATGGTGTGTTACTACGATGTCTTCATGCAGTGATGTAACTGTGAGGTTAGGGGTGAGGAACCAGACATGTGGAAATACACTTTACTTGACGCCCTTTTTTTCACCCCTCAGACTGGTTCCTTGGCTGAAGTGTTGTGAGGAGGAAACAAATAACTGATTTTGATGTAGAGGTGAGGCAGAAAGGTCAACAGTCAGAAGAAGACATGAACTATACTAAGCTATCAACGTGCTCCAGGATACCTATTTATGATGAAAATCCAGAAAACATGGGTAAGTGAAGTTATCCTGCAATGATACTCAGGATGGAGGATCACTGGGCGGAGTTTGATATTTGGGATAGTAATTAATTCCTGAAACAAACCAGCAGCTGCTCATCTGGACAAATGTTTGGTATTTTTAAGTTCAGAGATGTTAGATGGTTCCCTTATGTTCAGTTTGAAGTCTGATTAGTACTGAGCAGCATTTAGAGACGTTTTCACTGGAGACGAATGCAGTGACTGAGCGAGCTGCTGTGGATAAGGCAAGGGAAGTTTATTTAGAACCAGAATCAGAATCAGAATACTTTATTAATCCCGAAGGAAATTATAGGTTACAGCAGGCAGCACGCTAATGGCTCATACGCACTTACAAAGGAACCGTCTGACCAAACTTTACACAAACATCAGATTGGGAAGACACGTCAGAGAGGTAGGCTGATAGCAAAAAAACAACAAAAATACATAACATGAGGTGAGAGGAGGAGAAAAACACTCCACTCAGACTGAGCTCCTACTGGGAGAACAGAAAAAAACACCCCAGCACAAAAGCACATGACTGTCAATACACCATAGAAACACAAGACAGGCAACAGGGGTGGGTAACGGTAAGAGAGAGCCGGTGTAGACAGCACATCTGGTCCTGCAGCATGTCTGCGCTGGTGCAGTCGACCGCCATCTGCCCCGGGAGGGGACAAGCATCGAAGCCATTTGGAAAGGAGGGATGAGTGTGTATCAGTGTATGTGTGTGTGTCCAGAGTTCAGCTGACACAGTGTCCTTCGCCCTGCCAGGCTAAGTAAACAGTCTTCCAGCCGACCCAGGTGGCCTTGCGTAGGGGAGGAACAGTCTAAACACCGTCTGTTATCAGGGTGAATTTGTTTTCTTCAGCTCCAGCCTTGAGACCACAGCTGGTGCTGATATGGTAGCCGCATGAAACGATGGTGGTTTTTCCTTTAGTGCGAACAACTCATGTCAATTTCAGAGCCGTTCTAGCAGTCCGACACTGGTCTCTCAATCTCCCGTTGGAGTGCCGTGAGCTTCTCCAAGATGTTATCCGTGCTGCGTTCAGTGAGCCCATTTTGAGAAGTCACGACCCGTCCCATCACTTCAGTCACAGCGGGCAGCCTTGTGGGGTTTTGAACAGCCGATTCCGCTTTCTTTAATGTTCGATAAGCCAGGGCCAAGCCAGCTCCGATCAGCAAGAACCCCGTTATCATGGCTCCGAAAAGGTAGATGTCTTCAATGTACTGGATCGACAGTCCCGCCAGGCATACGACCCTCCAGCTATGCCACCCGTCCATCGTGTATCCGGCAGGGAACGCCCCTCCAGCCCAGGCTTCTCATTGAGAAGAGGGTGTCAATTGCATTCAGGGACCAGTTGATCAAATCCATAACTCCTCTTTTAGGTTTTAGAGAACAGACTGTGAGAGAGTGTTCCAGGGCAAGAGTAGAAAATAGACGAGACTAGACAAGGACACGAGAAGCCAAGAAGGAAAGATAAGGGAGCGGGAGAGGAGAAAAGTGCGACCGCCTTCGTCAAGAGCCAAAGAGAGAAAAAAAACCTTTTAGCCTTCAAACACTGTCACAACCCGGCTCAAGGACGTGACAATCAAGTGGGAGACCACACACAGGCTTTTAAAGGCTGTGAGATATTTTTAATGAAGATAAGGTGAAGAAACTTAAACACAATTTAAATGATATAACAGCCATAACTGAAGCGCCAAATGAACATGATGGATGCCAGACAGAGAGAGACATGGTTCAGTCAAGGTGTCTTTATATACTGGGACTGACCTTCTCAGGTGTGCTGCATCTATAATTGGGTCAGCTCCACCTACCTGCAAGAAACAGGCAACAAGAAAACAAGAACACAAGGCCAGCCCCCCGGCTGTCACAACACAACAATCATTCAACGCGCTTTAGAAGAAAACATTAAAACATTTAGTCACCATGCTGTATGGACAGCATGGTGACTAATGGTGACTGTTTAGTTTCAGGTCTGTGCACTACCATTAATTATCTCATAAATATTTGGACAGAAGCCATTTAATGATTCATGAACAATTCCTTTAAATTCAACAATGTATTCTGACGATAACTTTACATTTAACACAAGTTCACATCGATCCATTTGAGAACTCGACTGGCTCTCTTTTCCTGTTTTTTCAAACAAACAAACAAACTAACAAAAAAACTATCAGCATTCTTAACTAACCATGACTCTGATAGTCTTTGGGACCAATAAAAACAGCACTGCAGTAATTATTTCTACAAGAAATGAAAGCATAAATCAGCTTCTCAAGATCTTGCTGAGGTACTGACAGGAGATTTCTTTAAATCACCCTGCCGTTCTTCAGCTGAGACACCTGAGTTAGAAAACACACAAACACTGCAGATTTTCTTTAACTCGCGAGGGCAGCCATGAAACGCAGGATCTGCGTCTCATCACTGTCTGCGTTTTTTTATTTATACTTTTCTGTGTGTGTGTGTGTGTGTGTGTGTGTGTGTGTGTGTGTAAAGATAACAGAGTTATTCTCAGAACTCAGAGCTGAGGTTCCCCTTTTCTAAGTCTGTATCTTCCAAACCAGAAAGAGGAAGCTGCAAGTTGTTTATCACAGAAGAGTTCATGTCAAAAGTTATTAGGTGAAAAGTCACACAGACATGTGCTTAATGATAAAATAAAAAGATACATTTCATATAGCTGATCACATTATACAATATTCTCTTTTGACAGGTACAAAATCTGTCAGTTAATTTATATTTCTGTGATGTCAAAATGATGCTTCAGTGCCCTAGATTCCAAATGTGAAACTATATATAGCAACAAAATGTATGATTGATAAAACTGAACCTACTGAAAAATTGATTAAAAGAGTTTCTCTCCAAGTGAGACCTTTAAACAGAGCTGCCAGGCATTCACCTTCACAATCAGATGTAGACAAGAAGCTAAAGTTAGAATTTTGTGGAATTGACTCAGGAGTTTGTATTTCTCTTTTCAGTTAAAAATAAAGCAGCCAGTTAAGTGAAGTAAATTGAACCGTGTATTGTGTGTTCAGCCCTATGATTTGGAGCAGCTCTCATTTCTATAAATCTGCTGAAATGTATTAAGCTTCCAAAAAACATGACTATCCAGAGTTGGGAATAGGAAGCAGAGTTGCAGTCGCCTCTCTGCAGCTTCTCTCCTCCTGTTACCCCCGAAACCCCGTCTCCTGACTACAGGGGTGTCCAACTGGAGTCCTGGAGAGCTACCGTCCTGCAGCTTTTAGACACATCCTTGTTCCAACACACCTGAATCAAATGAATAGCTTGCTGCCAGGTCTTTACCAAACAAGAAGTAATCCAACCATTTGATTCAGCCGTGTAAAAAGCAGCAGCACAGTAGCTCTGGAGGACTGTGTCAGCTCCCAGACCTAAAAAAAAAAAAACATAACCAAAAAACTGCAAAAACATTAAACATAAAAAATACCAAAAAAATCACAAAGAAAGAAAAATGTAACATCCCACACCAAGTGATAAAACAGTGAAATACGGATTATTAAATATCAGGCCTCTCTTCTAAATCATGTTGGCTCTTTCTGTGGTAGCAGATCACTTCCTGTTCCTGTTACGACACACAGTGGTGTTTTTGTGTAGCCATTTCAACTAAAAATGTACTGATAACTTCTTGTTTCATAGTGCAGTCATCACATACTTTATCCAAAGCGCAGTCTCTGTTGATTCACTCACTAATTTTATTCACAGTATTCACTCACTCTGTCTTTAGGGATTCACTGTTAGTTTATCTTGTAGCCGACTTGCTAGCAGCATGGCCTCTTCATCGGTCCCTCCTGCACTTTTAACACCCCTGAGTCATACTAACTATCAGACTCTTCCAATCACAGGACGAGGAGGAGGAATGGCAACAATCCTAAAACCAGTGTTTCCCAATCTATACTTCACTTCAGAGAAATCACACCACCAAAAAAAAAAAAACGCACAAAAAGCATATTGATCATTTTCCCCTGCACACAGGTATAGCAGAATAGGCTCGGTTTGTCCCCAGTATGCCTTTTTTGCTTTCTTCTGACCACTACTCATGCTAGGGCCTTTATCTGGATCAGAGTTTTCTCCATCCAGGTCAGACTGACTTTTTCTTTTCAAATATTTATCTATTGCCATTACGTGCTGCGCTCTCTCACAGCATGACTATGGCCGTTTATCAATGCTCAAGTACGCGAGTACGTACTCGCGTTCTCGGTGAGTACGTACCCGCCGAGAACGCGAGCACGGACTCGCGATATGTACAATTGGAACACCTGCGTACGTGATGATGTCACAGGTCCGGAGTTTTTACTGCCGTCCCCTCCTAATTTGACTGTGAGTAACATGTTATGAAGCACAGCCAAACCGGTTTACTCAGGAACAAATAAAACACTGAAATAAACCAAACATTAACATTTAGAAGTGATCTAAGTGACTTATATATCATTTTTAACCTCAGTAGTGAAACCTCTATTAATAAAAATAGTGTACATGTACATACGTGTACATACCTTAATAAAAACAAGCAGGTGAGATGTTAGAACGCTTTTATTTCTATTCTAGTGGACACTCAATACTATAGACAGCTGCTGGGGTTTCTGTAACCTGAGTAGTGAGAATTTTTTTTCATGTGTTTAGTTTTTAGAAAAATTACTTAAAAGCAACATTTTTAATGTAAAACAATATCCCTGTCTGACCAATGCAGTATATGTGCTTTAAAGGGTTTAACAGCTTTTCAATTAAACATTTTGGGTTCAAAAGATGAGAAGTGATCCACTCCCATGGGCTGGATGTGTGCATCACGGAAATATCCGAGTTGCGCATCTCTGATCATCTTCCTGTGTTGTTCACTCTAACGCTGCGCTGCTCGGTAGATAAGCCGTACGCTCCAGCGCGCAAAAAGCGAGCGCTTAATGCTCTAACAGCGCCGCTTTTTCTGCTGCCTTTATGGATTCTGGAATAATGAACTCCAACTGTAAAAGTGTTGAGGACCTTTCGGACATTCTTCATTCTACCTGCACTGATATCTTGGACTCTATTGCTCCGCTCAGTGCGCGCTAAACATTTATCAGAGCCATGGTTGAATGAACATACGCGCTCCCTCAGACGTGACTATCGACGCGCTGAAAGGAGATGGAAAAAGGACAGCTTGCACGTTTCCCTACAGGTTTTAAGGACTCGTCTTTCTGCTTACCAAGAAGCTGTAAAAGCTGCAAAGACAAAGTTTGTCTCAAACTTAGTGTCAGGTACTTTTTAATGTCCTTAATCGCTTTCTTAGTTCACGTGATAATGCTGGAGTCATTTCTTCACCAAGTATGTGCGATGATTTTTTAGCATTTTTTAATGACAAGATTCTATCGATTAGGGCTCTTGTCTCGTTGTCTGCTGCTTCAGATCCGAGTCTTTCTCCTGTGTGCTCAGCTGTCTTAGAGCAGTTTGATCCCGTCTCCATTAATGACTTGACTAACTTGTAGTTAGTAACCTAAGATCATCACACTGCCCCTCTGATTGTCTCCCTCCAAGCTTGCTTAAAAGCACTTTTAATACTGTTGGGCCTTTTATCCTGAGATTAATTAATATGTCCCTTGCTACAGGCTGCGTCCCATCATGCTTTAAACAAGCTATAGTTCAGCCTCTTCTTAAAAAACAAAACCTGGACCCAACTGTTCTGTCCAACTACAGGCCAATCTCAAAGCTTCCCTTTCTATCTAAAGTCTTGGAGAAAGTGGTCTACCTACAGTTGCAGGCCCACCTTGATTTTAATATGATCTCTGAAAAATTTCAATCTGGTTTTAAATCACTACGTAGCACTGAGACGGCACTTTTAAGGATTTTTAACGATATTCTTTTAACTCTGGACTCTGGTAGCCCTGCTGCCATTTTATTGTTGGACTTGTCAGCAGCTTTTGACACGATCGACCATGACATCCTGTTATCACGGCTAGAATTTCATGCTGGCCTAAAAGGATCTGCCCTACAGTGGTTTCGGTCCTATTTGTCAGAAAGGTCTTTTCATGTCAATATGGGCCCCCACAACTCCAAAATAGCCCCTCTTAAATATGGTGTACCTCAAGGCTCTATTTTGGGCCCTGCCCTGTTCGCACTCTATTTGTTGCCATTGGGCTCCATCTTCTCGTGGTACAGCATCTCATTTCATTGTTTTGCTGATGATTTACAGATTTATCTACCTCTAAAAGCAGGGTCAGACCATCCCCAGCTCTTATTACGCTGTCTTGACGATGTCAAACAGTGGTTGTCATTAAATTTTTTAAAGCTAAATGAAAATAAAACTGAGGTTGTCATTTTTGGCAACTTTAATCATATCGACAGCACTCTGGGCGCCCTTTCCTTGTATTGTAAAACACATGTAAAAAACCTCGGTGTCTACATTGATGGTTCTTTTAAATTGAATAAGCAGGTGAGTGCAGTAGTTCAGTCCTGCTTTTTTCAGCTAAGACAGATAGCCAAGGTAAAGCCATACCTCCCAGCTAACATCTTTGAGCGTGTTATTCACCTTTTTCTTACTTGCAGATTGGACTACTGCAATTCATTGTATTATGGTCTAGATCAGGCCACCATCCATCGTCTTCAGATGGTTCAAAATGCAGCTGCTCGCCTGCTAACTGGTACCAAACGGAGAGAGCATATAACTCCAGTTTTAGCTTCTTTACACTGGCTTCCTGTCTCCTACAGGATCCAATTTAAAGTTTTACTTTTTGTTTTTAAGTCACTTAATGCCCAAGCCCCTCCTTACCTGTCTGAGCTCCTCTCTGCCTATGCTCCAAGAAAAACCATGAGGTCTAGCTCAAAATTAATGCTGTCCATCCCACGGACTAATCTCAAATCCCGTGGTGATAGATCCTTCTCTGTGGCAGGTCCCAGACTCTGGAATAGTCTCCCCTTAAATATTAGATCTGCACAAACACTTGAGCAATTTAAATCATTACTAAAGACACATTTTTATGCCCTGGCTTTTAACACACTATGATCCAAGCACTTTGGTCTTATTTGAATTAGTTTTAGTTATTGTTTTAATTCTTTTATTGTCCTATTATTGTTTTTTATTATCATTATTGTATTACATTGTTGCTTTTTAATGCCATTTTTATATTGTTAAGCACTTTGTGCAGCATCGGCTGTTTGAAATGTGCTATATAAATAAATTTTGACCTTGACCTTGACCTTGACATCAGGTTTGAGACTGATAGATTCATGAATTTGAAATAATAACCGTATTTGAAGTGAGTGATCATGACTGAAAAAATTCTCACTGACATTCTTCCAACAGGTGAACTGAGGATCGTCCTGTATGGACAGAGTGGACAGGGTAAAAGTACTCTAGGAGGCATCATCCTGGGCAACAGAGAAATATTCACTTCTAATAAGGACTCAAAGAAGTGCCATACGGAAAAAAAGACCATCACGGGTCAAGAAGTGGTTGTTGTTGACACTCCAGGTCTGTTTAAAGTAGGTGATGATCGAGAGGAAGTGGTGGAAGAGATCAAGCGGTCCATCAAACATGCTGAACCTGGTCCTCATGTCTTCCTGTATGTGGAGAGGTTTAAAGAGATCTCACAAGAGAAATTAGACGCACTGAAGGTTTTTCAGGACACGTTTGGTAAACAGGCAGTGGACTACACTATGGTGGTGTTCACCACTAAAAAGAAGAAAATCAACGACACTATCATGGAGAAAACACTGAAATCCCTCACAAGATTAACCGATCAGTTCCAGCAAAGATACTTTGTTTTTAACATTGAAGACATCGAACAACAAGAGTCTCAACTCGCCGAGCTGCTGGAGAACATAACACGTGTAAAGAACTGTACTCCACATTGCTACACGTCTAAGATGCTCCAGGAGGCCGAAGAAGCTCTGAAAATACGAAAGAAAACAAAACCAAAACCAGAAGAAGAGTGGCGCTCTTTTTATGACCGGTGTGGTTTGATGGGAATGGCTGTCGGCTGTGCAGTTGGGTATTTTATTTGTGGTGGTGAGCTGACGCCTACAACAGGAGCTGGGGTTGGCGCTGTAGTTGGTATGATGCTGTTTGTGGGAATAGCGTTTTTAGGCGTACTTGCTAAAATT
Organism: Oreochromis niloticus; assembly: GCF_001858045.2. Lineage (NCBI taxonomy): Eukaryota > Metazoa > Chordata > Actinopteri > Cichliformes > Cichlidae > Oreochromis > Oreochromis niloticus. The sequence continues at coordinate 34,184,565 of NC_031969.2, read as the reverse complement.
AAAATTCAGACATGCTGCAAATAAATTTCAAACAGCGTCAGTGATGTTGTTGCTTACACTGATCAGACCAAATCTAGTGTTGAAAACCATAAAGGGGAAATCATGGTGGTTGTATGTTTAGGTATTTTACTTTATTTTTGAGTAAAGTTTTTTATTCAAAAGGTATTTGTTCAGTCGGCTGCTGATTGGCTGAGCTTTTCAAAACGAGCTAAACGCAGTTAAATTTTATATTCCAGGAATAGTTTATAAGACAGAACCAGCGATTTGCAGCATTAACAACAAAATATTTTGTAGTTGCTTCAGTGTAAATAAAGGAGAGGGTTCAGGGTTCAGCCTGGGTTTGCTTGAGACACACGTCAATAAAGAAGCAACAAGATGTCACATTGCAAATAATATTTCTCAAATTTTGGCTTTCACAGTCTTTCCTTTTGGGAGTCTGAAGCAGTTAAAATAGAGCTGGATGTGAACCAAAGCCCTTTTACAGGACTGTTTCTGTTCCCAACTCTGGCAGAACTTTGACGGCAGACTGAGGGAGGCTGGGAGCAGAGTCTGAACGGACCATGCTTCACACCTCCTTTGTTGAGGCAGCCACAAGGTGGTTGGTGCCTATTGTAGTGTTAATCCCCAAACCAGATGGTGTGCACCGGAGGTGAAGGGAGCCATCAAGCTGAAGGATCCTGTTGGGCTTGGGGACTTGGGAATTCCTTTCCACTTCCGAGGCAGCTGTACGTACTGGCAGACCAAGCAGAACAAAGCTCGGTCGGTGGCTGAACCAAAAACTGGATGTTGGAAGATTTCAGTTAGGCCACAGAACAAGACTTTCAACTTTCTTTGCGTGTCTTAAAGCATTTATAGCAAACCGTCAGTCGACTAAAAAGGGGAAAGCAGTGCTCTGCTCACACAGTGTATAGCGGGATGGGATGGTGTTAACCTCAACTGAGGGTAAAGTCGAGCAGTTGAAGGAATGCTTTGAGGACCTCCTTAATCCCACTGACACGTCTTCCGTAGAGGAAGCAGTCTGGGGATAAGGGGGATAACTCGCCCCTCGCTGGTCACTGAGGTAGTCAAACATCTCCGCTGAGGTGACCAAGACTCAGTTCCTAAAAGCTCTGGATGTTATAGGACTCTTGGTTGATCTGTGTGTGTGTGTGTGTGTGTGTGTGTGTGTGTGTTGGGGGGGGGGAGACTGCGGCACCCACGGTGTGGGACGGAGAGATTTCGCAGGTCTTTCCTCCCCACTGCTGTCAGACTCTACAATAAAGACTTTAACTGATCAAACACACACATGTGCAATAATCTTTTCTGGCATCGTTGTATTTTTACTCAGTTGTATATAGCATTTGTATTCTATTTTTATCTTATTGTATATTTTATTCTATTTTATTCTACTGTATATAGTATTTTATTTTATTCTATTCTGTACAGTTGTGTACTGTATTTATTCTTATTTTATTTTATTCTAATTTTTGCTTCATAACTTTTGCACTGTCCACTTCCTGCTGTGACAAAACAAATTTCCCACATGTGGGACTAATAAAGGTTATCTTATCTTATCTTATCTCTGGGCTGGCAGACTGGGGTGGTGGTTCCACATTTTTAAGATGGAGACCCCAAAGGTGTACTTCAACCACAGGGAGATGGCACACCTCAACTTCTCTGGGATTTCATTAATCAAACCTACATACAGAACACAGGAGGAAGACTGGGTGAGGTGTTCTGGGCAATTTCCAGAGCAGACCCAGAACACGCTGAAGAGTTTAGATCTCTGGATGAACTAGGTCAGGTGGCTGGAGAACGGTGTGCTTCAACTTCAGAGCAGATAAGAACCAATCAGTGTTCAGAACCAATCACAGCACAGAAAGAGCTCTGAGGATCAGCAGTGACTCACAGACAGTTTCTGTTTTAGTTCTTGTTGATCTCACCGCTGCGTTCGAAACTATCGACGTGATGATCAAAATGATTGATGGCATCTGTCATGCCTCTTAAATGTGTGAATAAAGAATAATACCTTGGTCCATAGACTGGATCAGTGATGTGCTGTTCAGCTATAACATGGTATTTATATTGTTATTAATGTTTTAGACTAGAAAATGCTTATTTTACCACAAAAAGAATTAATTTCTAACAACATCCAAATAACCATAGGCAGCATAATAATAGATTTCACACAATATAAATTTACTGATAAATCTGTGGTGAGTCTGCCAAAGGTGAAGCGCGATGTTGCGTGGGAATACTGCACGTCATAAAATCTGTCCATAAACTCCGGAGCTGCATTGATGAGATGAACTACTTGATGTCTCTTTTTCGAGCAGAGACAACATGGAAACATTTTTGTTGTTCCAAAATGTCAGAGACAGATTTGTTCATATTTATCATCCTTTTCTATGAAACTCAGTGAGCGAGTCGGAACTTTGGTATCATTTTGGACAGTGATCTCAGTTTTACATCAGTAAGGCCACCAGAGTAGCTTCACATTACTTAAACTATTCAAGGATATATATACATAAGGTTAGAAAACTCCACCCATCCATTTTTCCCCCGCTTATCTGGGGCCAGACCTCCCTCTCCCCAGCCAGCTCCTCAGGCTTATCCGGGGCAACACTAATCTGTCCAGAGTGTCCTGGGTCTGCCCCGGGGAGGCCTTCCACTGGGACATGCTTGGAACACCTCACTCCAGAGGTGCCGAGGAGGCATCTCAGTCAGACGCCCAAACCACCTCAGCTGGCTAGTTTTGATGCTGAAGCTTTCTTGTAATGTGCGAGAGCTGGAAAAGTTTGGTTTACAAAAGCTGTGCTGGCAAGTGGCAGATGGACTGTACTGATTTTAGATCACTTTAATAGTTGATTGCATACTGAGCACTCAAAATAATAGAAAAGGTGTTTGTGCAGACTTAGAGGAAGGCGTGCAGGAATGAGCGAGTGTAACAGCAGCTCTCACAGACAGTTGCTGCTTCAGGCGAGGGATATGAAACTAGACAACAGATTCAGATGTTGCTGATTTGTAGCAACAAAGTTACTTGTAACGCGTTACTGTAATCTGATTACTTTTTTCAAGTAACGAGTAATGTAAGGGATTACTATTGCAAAAACGGTAATTAGATTACCGTTACTTTCACGTAGGAACGCTGCGTTACTGCGTTACTAAAACCGTGATTTTTTGCGAGAACGTCTCATGACAGTGACGTAAGCGAGTGCGACGTTCGTGACAACAGCTGTGTGCAGATCATAATATATGGAGTGCGGGACAGAGTGTAGCATGCAGCGTTTAAAGCGTGGAAGTACTGACCTTATTTTGAGTTTGATTCCATAAAAAGTGACAAAAACATTAGTGTCCGTTGTGCGTGGGAAGAAAACTTCTTTTTACAGCGAAAAAACCCTAAACTTCCAAGCAAGCACCGAGTGTACTACGACGTAATGTGAAATTCACAGAGAAACTCGCGGATTCTTCAACTGACCGCTGTGGCACACCTGCACCAGGGTAAACCTCCTCCGCCTACCCCAGTCCTGCTTTACAGGTGAAAATAGAGCAACAGGACTGCTAGTCTTTGATTTTATTTATTTTCTGCTGTGTTTTACTTGCATCTATTTGAAAGAGTGAGTGTAAACACAAAAACATATTTTATTTTATGTGCTGGAATGTGCAGAAAATAGGTTTAAATGTTAAACAAATTTCTTCCAGTCAGTGAATGTTGCATATAATTTAATTTTTGCTTGATGCATAAAGTTAAAAGATTAAAACTAATAAAACAAGTTTTAAAAAGAGACGTTTCCATTTGATTACATTTTGTATGATGAATTATGCAGAAAAAGTAGAATTGGGCTGAAAGATCTATCGCTTTATCACCTATTCAGGTTGTAAATCGTGTTTTTAAAAAGTAACTAAGTAACTAAGTAACTAAGTAATTGATTACTTTTGAAAATAAGTAATCAGTAAAGTAACGGGATTACTTTTGGGGGGAAGTAATCAGTAATTAGTAACTGATTACTTTTTTCAAGTAACTTGACCAACACTGGTGACGACATCATGTTTTTCTGATGTTATAGTTTATTCTTTCTGTGTACAATCAGCTGCTCTGCTGACGGCACAGTAATCAGTGTCACTGGTCTGAGAATGAAACTTTACCATCTGATAACAGGTTATCCTGATCTCCAGTTAGGACAAGTGAATCCAGACAACAGAAAGCGATACCCTGCACATGCTGAGCTGACTCTGAGTACACATACCTGTACTTTGATTTGTACTTTTGGTTCTGAGGTTGAATCTTTCTGCACATATCCAGGCAGCTCTTCCTGGGTTTTGGAGCCTGCACTTTGAGTTTTTGGTCTTTCTAGTTCTGTTTGTTAGTCGTTATTATGCTGTTTGTTTTTCATGTCTTTGATTTTATTACTTTTTATAGTGTTTTGCGTTGTGAGTTCATTAGTTTTGTTGTCCCAGTTTCTGTCTGTTCATATTCCTGGTGTAGAGGCTCAGCCGACGCTTGAAGCCACTGAGGTGTTCGATGGTTGGGGTGACGTGCTGCCACTGTTATGGATGAAACTTGACACAGAACTCCAGCCATACTTATTCTGTCCGTTTAACATCTTTATTACATTCCATCAGCTGTATATGTTGTTCAACAGTTTTCTTAGTATCCAACATCATGTAAATCACAAACCGTTTGCTCCTTCCGACCAACAACACCTGACAGTAACGACATGTGTCTACCTTAAATACAGTCCCATAAACACACCATACTGTAAAAACACAAAAAGTGGCACACATAAGGTAACATCACAAAAAAATGGCTCCTACACCTGGTTTCATAGTCCTGATTTGTGTGCATCATGCTGTCAGTTCTCTGTGTTCGAGGTTTTATACTTCCTGTCTTCTTTGGGTAACTTGGATCTTTGGGCTTTTTTCAGTTTTGTTTCACCTGCAAAGTGAAGACTGAACGTCCTCCACACCTGCTGTTCCAACACATGAGGTAGCAAGAACAGGAACAAGTATTTGGGTCCCAGTGACACAAAACAACAACACAAATGAAATTAAAAATATTATGTATATGTAGAAAAAAAATGAAAGCTAGCAGGGGTCTAAATAAGATAAGGATACAATTTAAGGTGAAGATATAATTTTAGGGCTTAAATCTGGGACTCTTCACCATTTAAACCTTAAAGAAGTCCAGACGCTTTTCTCTCCAAGCTCCTTAGACTACGATGAGACGACTGAGAGCAAGAAAATTACATTTGAAGTTGTTGCACACATGAAGAGCTCTATTTCTGTGTCAGATCTTGTGGTAACTTCACCGTAGATGTAGCCACACAGCGCATCGATGCATACCACACCAACACACTGCGGCTCGTTCTCCACACACTTTCTTTAGACACCACGACACAGCTCAGCTGTTCAGGGTCTGGTCTTGGTCAACGTGGATCAGGTTTTCACACAATCACACGTCCACTTTGTCTCAGTTATTGTTAAAACTTCTTCTGTGGTTTTGCCTCAGTGTCCCTTCATGAGTGAAAATGCTTTGTTTGTTTCCCTGTAATGTAAGTGCCCGTGTATTCAAACATCTTCTATTCTTCCAGCTACACCGAGGCTCCAGCAGAAACTGGTTCATGTTTCACTGTAAAATCCACAGCAGGCTGCTGGGTCTGTTGTATAAATGCTTCCTGAAACAGCTGGAAGCTGAGTTGGAAGACTTTAAATGAAACGTCAAAATCAAAAGTAAAACCTACAACCGCCATTTATTCCCTTTTTTGGTTTTCTAGACTCATTCTTCATCCCACAGTCCAGCGACACACAGTCAGCAGGGTTAGGGTAAATGTCCCTCAGACCGCTGGCACAGGCTCCAGCCCCCTGCGACCCTCAGTTGGATAAGCAGAAGAGAATGGATGGATGGACAGACTTGGTCAGAGGCACGTTTGTAATTACAACGTGTAATGAAAATTGTTAACACAAGGAGGCAGCATGTGACCAGTTTGTGTGCCGATCATTGTTTTAATCCTTCAAGTATCTCAGTGTCCACATCTCCTCAGACCTGACATGGTCTGCCCACATTCAGGTCCAGTCCAGAAAGGCCAGGCAGCGCCTGTACCACCTACGACAACTGAGGAAGTTCAGGGTCTCTCCAGAGATCCTCAGGACTTTCTATACAGGCACTGTGGAGAGCATCCTCACACAGACCATCACATCCTGGTTTGTGTCAAGGATAAAAAAGCTCTTCATAGACTGCTCCGTATGGCAGAACGCTTTCCCTACACGACATTTAAAACAGAAGATGCTGAACCAGAGCCGCTCAGATATGGAAGGACCCATCCCATCCCAGCAATAAACTGTTCCAGCTTCTGTAATCAGGCATCAGTATATAATGTTCTCTTTGCATGTATTTACTTAGTGTATATAATGTTCTCTGTTTTTGCACAGTCGAGGAGCGCATCAGGTCACAGTTCACTGCATGTTGTGCTTGTATAACTATGCACGTTGAATCTACTCCTGTTTCTTTCAGCAGCTTTGTCCTGACCCGTTTACTGCTGTTCAGAGGTCTGACTGGTTCTGTAGTTTAACAGATTAACATGTGTCGACATGTTTGAGGTGTAATTTCTAGGGTTTATCTGCTGCGTTCTTCTGCTTTTGGTCATGCAGTATGTTGTGGCTTGTTTTACCAACAGGGGGCAGTGTCTTGTCAGTGGATGATTTTTATATTTCCGTTTGGGCCTGCGCCCATGTCTTTACAGGGCTATAGATAGAGCAGCATCAGCCCTGTCTCACAGATGCTGTGTCAGTGTGTCACACTGTGCTGATGCTATAATTAACATTAGAAAGTTTCAAACTCAGGATTCCCTGCAGATGAGTGAAAAGTCACTTTTTATGGTATTTCTCGAATACACAGATCCCTGAAAATGTCATTCCCATTATCAGTATCATACCCAGTAAAGCTCCCAGTAGAGCTCCTGATGTAGGCGTCAGCTCACCACCACAGCTAAAATACCCAACGACGCTCCCGAGAAATATTCCCATCAATCCGCTCTTCTCAAGAATAGCCAGCCTGTTTTCTGATGCTTTCCTCCTGCGGTCGTCTTCGCGTCGCTCCTCGTTCGCAGCTTTTTCAGCCGCCTGGAGCATCTGAGGCGTGTAGAAGAAGTCCGAGTAATCTTGTCTCTCCTGAGTTATCTTCTCCAGCAGCTTGGTGACTTGAACAGGGCTCCTGTCAGCAATGTTAAAAATAAAATACCTCCACTGGCACCGTTCAATCAGTTCCCGGAGGTGCTCATTCTTTTTCATGTCCTCTTTTATGTCAGCTTCGTTCTCTCGCGGATTGCTTTTATGGGTGAACACCACAGTAACGTAGGCCACTGCACGTTTGCCAAAAGTGTGTTCAAAAACCTGCAGTGCTTTTAACTCTTCAGATGTGATGATTTTGAGCCTTTCCACCAACAGGAACACATGAGGACCAGGTTCAACGTTTTCAGTGGCCCACTTGATCTCTTTCACCACGTCCTCTTCACTTGATCCCATTTTAAACAGACCCGGAGTGTCCACAACAACCACGCTGTGACTGTCAGAGTCTGTCTTTCTTTCCACGTGGCAGGTCTTTGTGCGCTCTCCATGAGGATCGCTCGACGTGAATGCAGCACTGTCCCCCAGGATGATGCCTCCTAGCGTACTTTTCCCAACCGTCGTCCTCCCGAACAGGACGATCCTCAGCTCTGGAAGCTCCTGCTCATCTGTTACAAAAATGTTTGCATGTGAGAAAAGTCCCACTCTTGTGTCAAACTGTGGAATCACTTTACCCCAAAGTGCATCCACTGACCACAAATTCATGAGCAGTTTTCTCAAACAGACATTTCGAATGACCTTCATAGGCCACGTGCTGCACTGACATCGATATGCATGTAATATTTTACACATGGAAACTTAATAATTAGATATAAAAATAAAAATGCATCTAAATTCATTCATTCACGATGAAGTGAAAACAATCGAAAACATTTTAGTTTCAAAGACTTTTCTCGGCAGATCAATCAAATGTGTGCAAAGAGTCTGGATTCAGTGTTGAAGCTTCTCCATGCAGCTTCTGGGTCAGCTCCGGATTCGTTGAGAGCTGTTTGTACCTCCTCAGAGCTCCAACATGATCACAGTTTGTGGGCTTTTTAAGGACTCACCACAGATTCTCAGTCAGATGAAGCTCTGGGGAGTTTTCCAGCTATGAATCCAAAACATATTAATTTGATGACCTCCAAGTCTGCTAGCTCTCACCTTTGCCCTGTGGCACGGTGCTCCACATACTGGAAAATGCACAGACTGTCACCAAACGACTCCTAGATGGTTGGAAGAGTTTGGGCTTATTTTGTCAGGTCAGTCATTAAAACCCCCACAAACGGTGTCCAGCTTTGAGCTCTGATAGGCAGGAATGGATCTCCACCAATCAGGATTTGGGCCCAGGTGCTGATATTCAGCATGAAGAAGGGTCAACACTGTAAATACTGCCTCTGCATACATTTGATTTATTTTCTAATAAAGGTTTTGGAAACTTAACATAACAAACACCATCACTAATAGAGCCTGTAATCTTTTTTCCTTCATGCAAAACCCAACTATGCTAACAAGTTAGCATTTAAAGATTAAAATGAAAAAAACAAATTGAAGTTACAGACACGACTGAAGTTGTTTAAAGGATTTGACTCAAAGGACTGAACGTCTGTCATGCAGCATGTTTTATTGTCCATTATTTACTGTGAAATAAAAGGTGATTACAAATTAAATGTTAAAAATCCACATGAAAATATGATTTTCCTCTTTGTGAGCTGTGAATTATAAACCCCAATAATTTTATTAATTGGTTAATCAGCAGTAATTCTTCAAACTAAACTCTCACTAACTGCACTCGGATATAAATGCAGACTGGAGCCAATCAGACACTAAACTGAGCCAAACAGCAGCCTGAGTATCCCTGCAGGGCAACCTCACCTTCATTCTCTGGATCTTCATTGATCATCACCGAGCTCTCTGAAGGCTCAGTGCTGCCCATGTCTTCATCTGGCTGCTTAAATTTCCATCTCACCTCTATTTCACCGTCCGCTGCTTGTTTCCTCACATAAAGCACTTCAGCTGTTCTAGGGCAGGAAGTGTGGCACAAAGCAACCAATCAGAAGGCTGAAAAAGAGTGCATCATGCAGAGTGCATTTCCACAGGTCTGCCTTTTCACCCACAGTTACATCACTCCATGAAGACGTCACAGTAACACATCTGTTCACAGTTTCATTTAAACCCTAACAGTGGCAAATTTAAAACAAAAGTTTCACATCATGAAAAATGATTTTGTCTTTTTTGACAGTTATGTTTGCATTTTCATATCTGTAAGACAAATTTACAGCTGGAAACAGAAACAGCTAACCTGCTGTCAAAAGCAACACATCTATAGAAAGGACAGACAACACCTTATTAAACCTGGACAAATGTGAATGTAGAAGAACACTTTGTTCATTCATATAAAATAAGACAACCCTAAAAACATGCTGGGTTCTGGGGCGAGCTGGATGGTCCTTCCTTTCTCTTTGGCAGAGTCACCTTCCCAGGCTCGCTCACTTCTTACTCATTGCTTCACTTTGTAAATAAATGTGTTTCTTTCTTGTATCTTGATGTCTGAGTCTGCTCCTAGTTTCCAGTTAGAGTAAAATCATGTAAAAGTTACCAGCAGTTACATTGTGTAGAATCTCACAGTCTGATGTCAGTAGACTGCAGATTGCAGTAAACTGTTTTCTTACTCCAACCAGCTTAGGTGCATAATCCTAGCTGGGTGGAGGCTATAGGACAAACATGTTTTAGTCAGCCAAGATAGATCAGAAATGATAAATCTGGTTTGTACCCCATGAAGGCCAAGGCCAGCTGGCTTGTTTCTACTACTGTTTGGACCAAACCCCGAGTTTTTCCCTGTTTGTGGAATGCTGTCACTCTGCTGTTGGTGCTGGTTGTGCAGCATCTGCCTTCATTTACTGAGGAATAGGCTGTAACACTTTAGCTGTGTCCCAAAACGTCGGCTGCATCCTTCGGAGGACCCGGCCTCCGCGGTCTACGTGGGCCGGGTCCTTCGAAGACCGAGAAGGCTGGAAGTGCGAGGCTGTGAAATGGGACGGTCGAGCCTTCAGATTTGCGTCACCGCTGTGTCGGTGGAGTTTAATAAACTCGGCCGTCTGCTCCTTGCTATATAAAATATAACAGGACACTGGCGAAAATTCTCCACCGTCTCACACTTCTGTTTAATCAGTTTGACGTTTGACGTTTATTCAGCTGTGTGAAAATCCCGGAGGAACCCACCCGATGGATTAATAAAGTTTTATTTAATCTAATAATCTAATAACTTTGATCTCAGCCAAACCGATTTACTCCGGAACAAATAAAACACCGAAAAAAGGCAAACAATTACATTTTTAAGTTATCCGAGTGACTTATATATCATGTTTAACCTGAGTAGCGAAAGAGCGGGGGTCTGAAAACGATGAAGCCGGCAGTCCGCTGCTCTCGCCGGCTGGAGTGACCATTGAACCCCCCGGCTTGCTATCGAGCGGGTGGGTAACAGACGTCTTTGAAAACGTCGGCGCACTTTTGCAAATATGCGATGTCTTGATAAACCAAGCAGATATTTGTAATTTACACAGCTACTTTCTCTCCTGAAAATATGTTAAAATTTTATTTTGTGACCCAGAAAGATTAATAAGACTAATTTTAAAACTTAGTAGCGGCCGCCATTGTTGGCAGCTGAAATTTGGCTGGGCCGCGCTATGAATTCTGGGATATGGTGGGCCACGAAGGACACACCCGACCCATCCTTCAAATTCAGGGAAATGAAGGCCGCATTTGAAGGAGTCGACGAATTGGGACAGCCTTCGTCGCCTGGCTGTGACGTAATCGGCCTTCAAATGCGGCCTCCGGAGGATGCAGCCGACGTTTTGGGACACAGCTTGCGTGAAAGGATATGAGACAAGCTCACTATTGCGGTGAGTTTTTGAGGCTATAGTTAACTTTTCTGTTCTTAAAAGCTGCTGTTTTCGCCACTAGTAGCTGCTGTTACCCTCTGTTAACTGCTGCTAGCTGCTGTTACACTCTGTTAGCTGCTGTTAGCTGCTGTTACACTCTGTTGGCTGCTGTTAGCCTCTGTTAGCCTCTGTTAGCTCCTGTTAGCTGCTGTTACACTCTGTTGGCTGCTGTTAGCCTCTGTTAACTGCTATTAGCTGCTGTTACAAGTGTTGGTGAAAAATTCTTTGAAGTGGATCTAATGTTGTTGGACTCTAACGCAAATAATTGCTAATACAATTTGAGAATAAATAAACTGTTTCTTAGAAGGAGAGATTAGTATTTAGCATACTGGAGCCTAACATTAGCTGGTATAAGGTTAGCTTATACTCAGCTAAAGTTGTTGTTTAGCTAGCTAAACTTTTTTTGTAGTTAATATAATCAAAAATGAACAGTAGATTGTTATAAGTATATATTCAGTTACAACTGTTTAAAACTCTATTTTGAATTTTTTTAATGGGTGGTATATCATTTTAATGGAAAACAAATAATAATAATAAAAATATAAAAGCAGTAGTTCATACTCTATTTAAGAAAATCGAAGCATTAATTAATGGCAGGACTTCTTTGAGCAGTTTTGTAGGAATGGGGTCTAAAAGACACGTTGATGGTTTGGAGGAAGTAATTATTGAAGTTAACTCAGAAAGATCAATTGGAGAAAAAGAGTCTAACTTAACATCGATGGTACTAAAAGTAGCTGTAGATAATATTACATCTGTGGGATGATTATTGGTAATTTTTTCTCTAATGATAAAAATTTTATTTGTGAAGAAGTTCATGAAGTCATTACTAGTTAACGTTAAAGGGATGGTTGGCTCAGTAGAGCTCTGACTGTTTGTCAGCCTGGCTACAGTGCTGAAGAGAAACCTGGGGTTGTTCTTATTTTCTTCAATCAGTGACGAATAGTAAGATGTTCTGGCTTTGCGGAGGGCTTTCTTATAAAGCAGCAAACTATTTCTCCAGGCTAAATGATGATCCTCTAAATTTGTGACACGCCATTTCCTCTCCAGCTTACGAGTTATCTGCTTTAGGCTACGTGTTTGAGAATTATACCACGGAGTCAGGTACTTCTGATTTGAGACCTTAGTTTTCACAGGATCAAATAGTATTATAGCATTAAAAGATAATAATAATGATAATAATGATAATAATAAAAATAATAATAATTTGTAAAATTATACAATAGTAAAACCAATCACCCTTATAATCATTAACAATGATCTCATCAGTAACAACCAGTAATAATAATGACAGCAGCAACTTGTTGTGTATTATCAGGATCATTTTTTGTTGTTGTAGTTTTTCTTTGTTTTCATTCTTTAGTCCTGTGGTGAGTCTTATAATGCTGTTGGGCTTCTTTTTTGAGTCTCTGTTTTTTTTTGCCAATTTGTCAAAGTACTCTTGTTAACTCTTGCAAAAGGAGGCCTATAAAGAAATCAGAATAATCTTTTGTTGTACAGTTTTATTTTTATTATTTTTATTGCTGCATTTGATATTTTCTTCTTTCCAAGTTTTGTAAATTTGTATTTTGTTTTGTTAAAATCTTCCCGTCACATCACAGCTGAGTCATGTCAGAAAATCAACCGTTTTGTTTGAATCATCTTTTATTTGCTGATTTTGCTGTTAATGTCTGATTAATTTCACACACTGATTGATACATTAGCATTTTAACTTTACTGAATCAGAAAGAACACACGAGGAGAAGAATGTGGCATTACCAAACACAAAGATCACTTTTAAAAAAAAATTACATAAGTGTTTACAGAAAAATGATAAAGGTGGAGTTGGCACAGACGGAGCAAGCGTGGAAATGTCTTTCCTCTAAAGCATGGTGATGCATTGGTTGTACTATTGATTGCGGTCTGCAGAGAAGCTGAAGGTATCAGATTAATAAAGTGCAGTAAAAATAGTTGAATATTTCACTCTTTTATAGTACTCTGGATCAGCTGCTGTTTTATTACAGCACAATAAATGTGGATCGTTTCTAATGGGTTTGTTGCTACAGTCTGAAGGTCTCGACTTCCCTGCTTTTTGTTATTACGTGAGACAGTTGTCAAACTTTGTTGCCAGCCAGACATTTGCTTGTAGGACTACGGTAACAAAGTCCGCGGGCAGCACAGGAGACAACAGGGCTTTAGCGACAGTGGCCACATGTTGGTCTCCAGCACCCATCTGCCTCTGAGTTTTTGACTTTTGGATTTGGTTCCTTAAGACTTCCTGTGCATGTTCAAACATTTCCTTGGTGTAGTTCCTTAGCTTGTTATTTTCTACCATTTCATTGATTTCCTTCACCAGCTCCTTTTGTTCTTTTGTTTTTCGGTTTTCATTACCTCTGTTGTTAATAACACAGTATTTCTGTGTTTTAAATCCCACTTTCTTAATAAACTTCCTTATCTGGTTTTTCTGCCCACCAGACAGATCTCCATTGATATGTGTGATCAGGAGGAAGAAATAACGCATGGCCTCTTTACCAAAGATCCTCCTCAGGACTTTCACTCGTTCCACATCATGTGTCGTAAAACCGTCCTCCCATCTGTGCACGTACAGGAACACGTGAGGCCCCTGCTCAGAATCAAACTGAAAGGTGGATGCAATGAGCTTACTCAGCACCTCCTCCTTAGATTTGCTGGTGTGGCACAGGCCGAGAGTATCAGCTAAAACCAGTCTTTGGTTTCCAAACGGCGCCGTCTCGGTTGTGCACGGCGCTTCATCTGAGGCAAACGAGTTCTTCGTCACAGCAGCTTTTCCCAGGAACGTGTTCATGATTGAAGTTTTCCCAGCTCCAGTCTTTCCAATGAGCATGATCCTGAGCTCCTCTGGCGCTGTTGGAGAATTTAGATTACATGCTTCATTATAATTACAATTACATATCAGCGCTGCAGCACTCAGTCTGAACAACAGCTGATGTTTGAATGACGCTTCAACTGTTCCCAGCTTGCAGTTGTTTTACTGACTTTGCATTACAAAGAAATTAATTAGCAGCTGTTTTTATTATCTTAATTATCAGCATTATAGACTCATTAGTTTTCATTTAAACCACAGTGAGTCCCATTTTACTCCCACACTTTCCCATCTTAGTTTTATGGTGTCTCACTGATCTCTATATATGTAAAATTCAAAGTTCAGAAACACTTCAGATAAATATGATAGCAGCATGTCTGTTGACCATTTGTACAGTCGAATGTTTTCATTTTCAGAAATTGTACTTCATAAAGTAACTTTGCTGTTTCATTATGTATTGCAGTAATCGTCGGTCTGGTGAAGGGCAAGTGTTTAATTAAAAGCAGGTATATTAATGCATCGAAGATTTAGCCTAGAAAGCTGCTTTTTATGCTAATGTCACTTATAGGAGCTTTATAAGACTTTTGTCCTACCTTCTGGTTTACTCCCCTGGGACCCTATAAAAAAAGAATTGTTAAATATGTTAAAACCCCAAATGTGTATCTTCAATTATTAATTATATTATGGTACACACTGTATATTTCAACAGATCCAGCAGTTCTACATTTTCTGACTTAAATGGCTAAAAATACAAATCTGGAGCAGTCACCACCTGGAGCCTTCCTGTCATGCTGCTCAGCAGAACTTTGCCACAATTATTTAAAAAATCAATTTAGTCAAAATGATATTAAATGTAATAACATTACTATTTTATAGATGATAAAGTTATCGAGTGGCTGATTTTAGGGTGCCAGGAGTGATCATGTGAGCCTCACTCAGCACTGACTGCAAATAACAACCTTTCTATTATTTCATGTCGTCAGATTAACTGAGAACTGTTCAGGATTCAATTTAGAAAAAAAGACAAATCTCTACATGTTACACACTTACACAAGTAATCAAGACATTATTACAAATATTAAATTAAAGGAAAGAAGCAACAAATGAAGACGATTAAACAGCCGAGTGACCTTTGAGGTAATGAATGAGACGTCTGATGACTAGAAACTATTTTAAAAACCAGCGAGCTCGTAGACTAAACACAGGGAGTGTTATACTGTGTAAGTGTAGCTTTCTCTGTTACAGATGAGACGTTTATGTTGTTAGCACCGCTGTTAATAACACATGAAAACATAATAAGAAAGAACTCAGAAATGCTCTGCTGGTTTACTTACAACCTGTATGAAATGTAAAATGTACGTACCGCCCATCTTTGTCCTTTGTAACGGCAGTGTGTCGTTGATGTCGATGCGTTGTCGTTGAATAGTTTGCCATCTTTATATTCAGCAGTGTGCCGTGTCCTCCCCTTAATGACGTTCGACTATCGTCTGTTTGCCAATGAGCCAACTACTCAGAAACCAGAAACCAAAATATCCGTGCGCAGCAAACGATAGAACCAAAGTTTGACGACTGAAGGAATCGGGGAAGCTCCCTCTCTTACAGTAAAATCATGTTTGAGTATCGAAAGGGCAGTCTGGAATGAAAACTTTCCAGGATGCTGAACCTGGCATTTTGACCGTTTAGCCACAGCGGGATAGAGGAAGTATTTTTTTTGTGCAGCAGGATTACCCACACTGTAAAAACGTCAACTTGATTAATGTTGAATTAGGACATTTTCTATTGTTCGCCTAACATTTTATAACTGAATTAGTTATAAAATTAGTAGTTATACAGTAAGTAATACCATGTTCTTAAAATCTCTGATGCTAGATAACTGACATTGAATTAACAGATAAATTTAAGTTGAGCCAGCTATTTACCTACAACCAGACGTTTAGCTTGTCCAGTTCAGAGCGCATAGAGGAATGGAGCTAATGTCTTTGACAAGAGAAAGAAGAACAAACCATTACGCTGCCTTTGGTAACTAAATGCTACATTTTCTGTTTTAATATAAGCATTTTATAAACTTTAGTTAGTTCTAATGTATTTGTTGTTAATGGGCACTAAAGTTTAACAAGAAAAGAAAAAATATATAAAAAGTTCCATAATCAATTTATTTCATTTTTATTTATAAAGCACCAAATCACAACAACAGCTTCCACAAGACAAAGAAAAAAGAGAAAAACCCAACAATCATATGACCCCCTATGAGCACTTTGGCGACAGTGGGAAGGAAAAACTCCCTTTTAACAGGAAGAAACCTCCAGCAGAACCAGGCTCAGGGAGGGGCGGGGCCATCTGCTGTGATTGGTTGGGGTGAGAGAAGGAAGACAGGATAAAGACATGCTGTGGAAGAGAGACAGAGATTAATAACAGGTATGATTCAATGCAGAGAGGTCTATTAACACATAGTGAGTGAGAAAGGTGAGAGAAGAAGAAGTGCTCAGTCCAGTCCATCAGGGGAATCCCCCAGCAGCCCAGATCTTTTGCAGCATTATTGAAGCAGGGTCACCTGATCCAGCCGTAACTATATGCTTTATCAAAAAAAGTTTGAAGCCTAATCTTAAAAGTAGAGAAGTCTGTCTTCCTAATCCAAACTGGAAGCTGGTTCCAAAGAAGAGGGGCCTAAAAACTGAGGTCAGTCGGAGAGTGAAGTGCTCTAGTGGGGTGATCAAATGTTATGAGTAGGGTTGTCAATTTTAATGCGTTAACGCAGATTAGTCTGTCATCACGATTAACCCATCCAGAGCGCAGAATGACTCAAAATCCCTGAAATGTCAACGCATTTCAGGCAGTTTGTCCAAAGTTTGTTGTCCGTGCTCCAGATGGGTTAAATGCGTTAAAAATTTTTAATCGCGTTAATCATGATGACACGTTAATGTGTCGACATTGACAGCCCTACTTATGAGGTCTTTAAGATAAGATGGGGCCTGGTTATTCAAGGTGTTATATATGATGTGGATGTTTTCAAATTCAATTCTGGATTTAACAGGGAGCCAATGAAGAGAGGGAAATGCAGGCGGAATCTGCTCTTTCTTCCTAGTTCCTGTGAGTAGTCTTGCTGCAGTATTTTGGATTAACGGAGTCATTTTTGACCAGGACATGTCCTTCAATTCACATATTAAACAAATATGTAAGACTGCTTTCTTCCATTTGCGCAACATCTCTAAAGTTAGAAATATCCTGTCTCAGAGTGACGCTGAAAAACTAGTTCATGCATTTATTACTTCCAGGCTGGACTACTGTCATTCATTATTATCAGGATGTCCTAAAAACTCGCTGAAAAGCCTTCAGCTGATCCAAAATGCTGCAGCAAGAGTCCTGACAGGGACTAGAAAGAGAGAGCAGATTTCTCCTGTTTTGGCTTCCCTTCATTGGCTTCCTGTTAAATCCAGAATTCAAAATCCTGCTCCTCACATACAAGGTCTTAAATAATCAGGCCCCATCTTATCTTAATGACCTTGTAGTACCATATCACCCTATTAGAGCACTTCGCTCTCACACTGCAGGCCTACTTGTTGTTCCTAGAGTATTTAAAAGTAGAATGGGAGGCAGAGCCTTCAGTTTTCAGGCCCCTCTTCTGTGGAACCAGCTTCCAGTTTGGATCCAGGAGACAGACACTATCTCTACTTTTAAGATTAGGCTTCAAACTTTCCTTTGTGCTAAAGCATATAGTTAGGGCTGGACCAGGTGACCCTGAATCCTCCCTTAGTTATGCTGCAATAGACGTAGGCTGCCGGGGATTCCCATGATGCATTGAGTGTTTCTAATTCACTCACTATGTGTTAATAGACCTCTCTGCATCGAATCATATCTGTTATTAATCTCTGTCTCTCTTCCACAGCATGTCTTTATCCTGTCTTCCTTCTCTCACCCCAACCGGTCGCAGCAGATGGCCGCCCCTCCCTGAGCCTGGTTCTGTCGGAGGGTTCTTCCTGTTAAAAGGGAGTTTTTCCTTCCCACTGTCGCCAAAGTGCTTGCTCATAGGGGGTCATATGATTGTTGGGTTTTTCTCTTTTTTCTTTGTATTGTGGCAGCTGTTGTTGTGATTTGGAGCTGTATAAATAAAATTGATCTGAATTATCCCAGTCTGGAGTTGCCCTTGGTGAGAGGTGGTGGGATGGGTATGATGCTGCCTGTATGTTGGAATTTTGCCTGTTGGACAAAAGTTATTTTTGGACTGGACAGACGGAGACATGCTGACGATTTACCAGTCTGTCGTGGTGAAGAGAGAGCTGATGCAGAAGCGGAGGTCAAAATTTACCGGTCGATCTACGTGATCCTCACGTATGGGTAGTTACCAAAAGTATAAGAATTACATCATGGATACAAAGGGTGGAAATGAGCTTTCTCCAGTGGGTGGCTGGTCTCTCCCTTGGAGAAATCGGGTGAGATACTCCTCACTATTGAAAGGAGCCAGTGATGTGGTTCGGGCATCTGATAAGGATGCCTCCTGGTGTCTCCTGTGTGAGATGTTCTAGGCATGTCCCACTGGAAGGAGGCCCCAGGGCAGACCCAGGACATGCTTGAGAGATTATGTCTCTTGGCTGGCCTGGAAATGTCCTCGTGTTCCCAAGGATAAGCTGAAGGAGGTGCCTAGGGAGAGGGATGTCTGGACTCCTCTGCTTAGGCTTATGCTCCTGTGACGTGGCCCTGGACAAGCAGAAGAAAATAGATGGAGAAAAAGAGTCTAAAAAATATCAGTAGTATTGAAAGTATCTGTATATATGTTACGTGTTACGAGATGGTTACAGAGGGCTTTAATATCGATCCACAAATGTTTTATCCAGGCTATTTAAAGATCTTTTGAATTAGTGAGACATCATTTCTGCTCCAGCTTGTAGTTTTTCTGATTCAAGGTGTGTCCTTGAGGGTTACACCAGGGAGTCAAGTACTTCTGATTTGAGGCTTTTGTTCTTCAGAGGAGCTAAAGTGTCCAGAGTCATATGCAGTGTAGATGTTGAACTATTAACAAGATAATCGACCTCTGTGGGGGTAGAGTTCAGGTAGCTTCCCTGCCCTGTGATGGTGCATGGCATCGAATATCAATGGAGGAATTGTATCCTTAAACTTAGTTACAGCACTTTTAGAACGACGTCTACTGTGATGAAATCTATTACTCACTGCCATGTAATCCTTTATTGTAAATTTAAATGTGATTTGAAATGTATATATTTTCCCTCAGTTTTCAGGAAATACTGAAAATATTAAGTTTCTGTGCCATATGTCGGAAAATGATACAGTGTGATTTTACAAACAACAACAACAACAACAACAAAAGGTTTTTTGAGTTTTACAGCTAGGGTGGATACGGATGAGTAAGAGGCTTTCAAATGAATTAAAAGTCTGTCTTGGTCTTTGGTTGATTAATAGGCTGGAGTGAAAAATTGCTGCCACACCGCCCCCTCGGCCTGTGCTTCGAGGTTTCTGGTAGTTAGAATGACTCGGGGGTGTTGATTCATTTAAACTAACATACTCATCCTGCTGCAACCAGGTTTCTGTAAGGCAGAGTAAATCGACTTGTTGATCAATTATTAAGTCATGTACTAACAGAGACTTGGAAGTCATTTTTTGGTGACCTGCTTTACCTGTTGAGCTACAGCGCCCCACGCCAAACTCATCATGCTACACTTGATGAACCCTAACTTTGACCGTGAACACGATAACCTCTGTGCACCAATCACATACTGCTCTTTATTTTAAATCCATCACAGTACTGCAAACCTAAACTGCAGAGTATTTTCATGCAGCCTTTAGATAACAGCCTAGTTTGTTTTGCAGCACGTTTCACAATATGAAAAACATTTCACATGCAAAGACCAATATCTGATTTAAAAACATGAGGACTTACACTGGTGTGAAAAAGTATTTGCACCCTTGCTGATTTCCTGGTTTTTTTTGTATGTTTGTCACACTTACATGTTTCAGATCATCAAACAAATTAAAATATTAGACGAAGATAACACAAGTAAACACAAAATGCAGCTTCCAAATGAAGGGGAAAATAAAGCAAACCTACATGACCCTGTGTGAAAAAGTGATTGCCTCCTAAACACAATAACTGGTTGGGCCTCTCTTAGCAGCAACAACTGCATTCAAGCATTTGCATTAATTGGCTACCTGGAGTCTTTTACAGGAATGTGGATGATTTCTGGCCCACTCATCTTTAACAAATTGTTGTAATTCAACCACATTGGAGGGTTTTCCAGCATGAACCGCCTTTTTAGTCATGACACAACATCTCAGTCAGATTCAGTCTGGATTTTGACTAGGCTGCTCATTTTGCTTTTCAGAGGTGTGTCAAGAAGTGCGCATCTGAGTGAGGACACGAACTGATGGCCAGATATTCTCCTTCAGGAGGTTTTGGTAGACAGCAGAATTCATGCATTCAGGTCACGAGGCAGCAAAACAGATGCCTGAAGCCTTTGTTTGGATGTTTGTGAGTCAGTGATTGTGTTACCTACTTCCTTCTCTTTCTCTGTTATGTGTTAAGCACAGATTACTCCATACTCACAAAATGTTGGGAAGTCATTTGAAACAGTGTCTCTGTATTAACCCTGGCTAACTGTACAGATTACGATCTCTTCCTGCTGACATGTGGTCTTTGCTGTGTGCCAGATTAGCATGCCGCTGTTCAGGACGGTTTAACACACCCTGTTTGTGACCCAGCCAGTTTTTTCTTCTTCACAAATGTGCTCTGCTCTGCAGGTCTGTGTGTAAAACTGAAAGAACTGTGTAGCTGTCATTTCCTGTGGTGCCACTTGCTTTGTAACCACAGGGTGAGGTTGTATGGGTATGAGTCCAATTTTCACACAGCTTGTTCTTTAAGCAATGAAACACCATGGTTTGCAGCCACGTGTTTGTGATGTGTGTAACTGTGTTTCCACACTTGGAGAAGGACTCGGCATTCAGTGTGTTTGCAAGCCTCAGGGTGTGGAATATTATTTATTTTTCATGCAGTGTGGATGTTGATGTACACCAGGCTGTGGGTCTTCATTGTATCCAGCACCACTCAGTTCTGGTCGTCTTTAAAATGCCTGTCCTGTCCTTAGAAGGCATTAAACGGGCAGTTGGATTGCACCAGCACCTTTGTTTTTATGCCAGTATATGTCATGTGTTTTCAACACGTCAGTTTCTTCACTTTTTCCCCCACTTCTCTTCATTCTTTTTATGCTCTGCTTCACAAGCGTGCAGTACTTCCTCTTTCATGAGTGTTGTGCTCCTACAGATGCAAAACATCACAGCTGCATTTCACCGCCTGTAACCTTTGTAAAGTGTGCCTTACATTTCCTGTCTAAACATCTCTGCGCCCCCTCAGCGCACACCTGAGGACTGAGACAAGCAGCTTATCAAGACAACATGATGACAGGAAAAGTTCATAAATAACCATAAAGAATAATGGAGAGAATAATCTTCCTCTGATTTTGGTCCTGTGTTTCAGGTCCTCCTCTCTCATTCTAGACTGTTTTTACTGCTGAATCTGAATTAGCCTGCCTTCCTCTCGGGGACGAGCCCTGTATGTGCTCTGTGGTTAAACAGTTGAAGCTGCTGCCCTGAGGGCTGTACCATGAAGCTGGGTTTATGGGTTAACACTGATTAAAGTCAGAGTTGTCAGTGTCACAAAGCTGGATGTCTTTTAATTGATCAGATCACCATGGTAACCTATACTGAACACTTGACCTAGTTCAGAGCAGGCTCTGCTCAGAGTTTCAGTTAAATTAATGTGGAAGCCATGTTTTCATTGAGTCTTTTATGACTCACTGAAAAATGAAACTCTCCTAGTGACCACTTGAGTCTGACTCCAAAAGGAAGCAGGAGTCTTTCTGAGTTTTAATCATATCTTCAAACACAGATCAGAGTCTGCACAGCAAGAAGGCAAACTGCAAACAGGCGGTGAATCCAAAAAGGCTGAGGAGGAGGGGCTTTACACAACTCTTCCTGTACGAGAAGCCTGATATTTATCACCCTGGGGTGAGCTGCAAAAGCTCGTCTCAGGCATCTTAACCGCAAGTTTCTGTTTCATGCAACATGCAGCATGCAGAGGTACAAATACAGAACTTAACCCCCTCTGTTAAAACACTGATGAATGCACAGGAACTTAAAATGCCACATTTTATTTTCACTGCAGTCCCCCCCCTTTGAAAATTCAAATTCTCACTTGTAGCAAATAAAAATACCAAGCTTATCGTTAAATTAATTAAATTTTAAAGGGGAATTAAACAATAATAATCATAAAAATATAAGTTAGCTTTAGTCTGATTTAATTGTGTAAGTAGTAACTAAATTCACATGTGCAGGATGCTGTTTTTAATCAGTTAGCTCCAGTTTAGCCTCCCAGTTCAGGCCCACTGTGGGTCTGAAGCTGCATTAGTCCAGAGTCACACAGAAGGATGGAGCCTCAAGATTTTATTCTTTTTTTTTTTTTTTTTCCCCCCCTGTCCCGTTTGGATCTTTAGCCATCAGAATTGTTGTCTTAAGGCCAAGAGAGATGCCAAGCGGATTTACTTTACCAACTGGATCATCATGGCCTTGCCATATTGGTCCATTTGATTGACCTTTATTATAATTATGTATTTATTTTATTTTCAGTTGTTACAGTCGGGACAGACATGACTGGGAGATAGGACAGGGAGAAAGAATGAAAGAAAGAGAGGGAGAGAAAGAAAAATTGAGGGGAGAAGAGATGGCGAGAAAGGGGAGAAGAAAGAAAGAAAACAAACAAAACACCTGGATCACCTGTATGGAGAAAAAAAACAGAAGATACAACAAACAAACAAACAAACAAACAAACAAACAAAAAACAGCTACATAATAAATACAGCACCATCACAATAAACTAGCTAGCAGTAGATAACAGTAGATACTAAATATTAAATGTTGTTGTGCAGCACGCAAGATCGACAGCGCACAATGTGCTTTGAGGTAGCAGCCAAGAAAGGTGTAGTTTGTGTCTGTGAACACCCGTGTGCACACCTGTGTGGATAAGCATGCTTGTATTCCAAAGGTTTCTCCATGTAATGATCTGCTAGGGAGTGTGGGGAGCCATAGCCCCGTCCCCCAGGGCATGAAGCAGCTATGGAGGAGATCCAGGCCCCAGACATCCAGAGGCCCCAGAGTATGAGGACCCAAGGAGGACCACCAAAGGGGGGGAACCGTGCCACCCTCCTGGGAAGAGCTGAGTAGACCCCCAAACGAGATGTCACCCAGCAGCCACAGAGCAGAGGCCGGAGGGGGTTGCAGTGGCGTGCCCGCGGGCTCCGCCGGCAGCCGGCCGCGCCAGAGAGGACCGAGCTTCAGGCCCAGAGGCCAGAGGCCTGAGGGCACCCCACCCCCCGGAAGGGGCCCAGCCGGGCCACAGGTGCCAGGCCCGCCAATCGGCCACCAGGAGTGAGCCGGTACATACATGAGTGCCCAGCCCCAGTTGACAAGAACCACCAGCACAACAACATCTGAGGGCATCAGCCACCGGCAGGGAGTGTGGTGAGGGGAGATAGGCCTCCGTACTTTGGAGGGCCTGAGATGTTCCCAGAGAGGTAGAGTCTAAGGCCCAACCTGACATATAGACACAGACAAACAGACGCACACAGACTCAAACGTGCATTCCCACCCCCATATACACAACCAAATACTCGGCACTTACCCAACATGTAGACAGACACAAATAGACACTGCACAGACAATCACACTCCCCAAACATACTCTGTATCCCAGGTCCAGGTACCCCCGCCCCCAGAGGGGCAAGCCGCACCTAGACCCAGGAGGTGTAACCCTTCTCTCTGGGGTGGAGGCAAGCGGACCGCCCCCCCATCTGCAGTAGCAGGGAGGCCCCGCATCCCAGACCCCAATCTGACGGCCAGCAGCTCCTCCCAGCCCCCCAGCCCCCAGCCCTGACGGCTAACAGAACCGGGGTGAGTGAAGACCCCAAACCTCCCTCCGCCCGCTCATATGTAGTGTTGCTGTGTGCTGTTCTAAAGTGCATTTAAAACACAGGAGGGCATGGTGCTTCCTGCCAGAGAGCAGCACGGCTCCTCCCGAAAACCCTCAGTGTCTATATGCATTAAAATTGAGGGTAGGGCACCAGCGCCAGAGGTGGGTTGGAATACACCGACCATCCTCTGGATGCTGTAAAACGTGCCCACCCCCAAGGCCCTATATGTATGTGTTATGTGAGAGTGTGAGTAATGTGGATGTCTAGGTTGCAGAATAAAATTGAGGCACAGGTGGCCAGAAGGGGACAGAGGGGGGGGGAGTGCCTCCCCTGCACCCTGGTGACACATCTGCACCCCAAGCCCTGTGTGTGTGGGTGGGTGTGGTAGAGCGGGAAGAGGGAGGCAGCTGAGGATGGGGAGGGAAGAAAGGGAGGGGCAAGTGGCCCCTCCCTGGGGCCAGCTCCCCGCTGACCCCAGTAAGCAGCCCCAACTCTGGAACCCACCAGGGCAAGGGGGCCCAGGCCCATCCGGATCGGGGCCCACAGCAGCAGCACCGCCCAGCCCCGCAGAGTCCGGGGCAGCCCACCCGACTCCACCGCAGAGAAAACTGCACCCACCCCATCATCCAATCATCTCCCAAACTACACAAGACAATAGACACCCAGGTTGAGTTCATTCTCTACCTCTCCTATATCTCTCCCCCACCTGCAAAGTGAGCTCCTGTAGAGAGGAGACCACCTGCGAAGATGTAACAGCCTCCCCACCAGTTAGAGAGTCCCCCAGTTGGGCTGATGCACCATTTATTCTGAGCTTAGAATAAATCCACACGGCCTCTGTGTTTAACTGACAACAGATTCAGAAATCACTCATGTTCATGACTCACTTCTAACTGTGGAAATATGTTTTAAAAAAATAAACTTATATAAATTAATTTGTGTAGCTGAGCTCTGATATGGACCTAGTGAAGAAATGAAACTAAGAATCAGAAAGCTGCTGTAGGCTGATCAGGAAGAGGAGGAGTCAGAAAGAAAACCCACCAGGGAGCATGTTCACTTCACACAGTCTGCTCTCGTTATGCAAAAACAAAAAAAGGAAAAAGAAAAAGATTCTCAAAATAATGAGAGAAAATGACATCATTTTAGCTTAAAGAAGCTTTTATGTTTGATAAAGAAGAAAAAACTATTATTGTGGGTGATTTTAAAATCCATGTAGATGCTAAAAATGACAGCCTCATCTTGGTTCTTTTAAATTTTGAGACATGCCAACTGAGTCTAATAACCGATTAAATGCAGTGTTATTTAGACTGTTAATAAAGTGGTAGAAACTCTGTGTAGGGCCCAGGTGGACGATAGATGATAACAAGTAAGACTGGTTTCTGAGTTTTACAGCTGGGGTGGACGAGGCTAAGCATCAGGCTTTCAAATGAATTAAAAGTCTGTCTTGGTCTTTCGTTAATTAATAGGCTGGTGTGAAAAATTGCTGCCACACCGCCCCCTCGGCCTGTGCTTCGAGGGTTCTAGTAGTTAGAATGACTCGGGGGTGTTGATTCATTTAAACTAACATAATCATCCTGCTGCAACCAGGTTTCTGTAAGGCAGAGTAAATCGATTTGTTGATCAATTATTAAGTCATGTACTAACAGAGACTTGGAGGAGAGAGACCTAATATTTAATAATCCACATTTCACTGTTTTACTCTTTGGTTCAGATGTGGATACTGTATTGTTCTTTCTTTGTGATTTTTTATGTTTAAGTTGTTTATTGCTGGTTTTTGGTTTGTTTTTTGTCTGTTTGGGAGCTGACACAGTCTCTATGGAGATGGGTTTTTGGGGGGGTAGCAGGAGGAGAGAAGCTGCAGAGAGGCGTGTAAGACTGCAACTCTGCTTCCTGGTCCCAACTCTGGATAGTCATATTTTGGGGGGTTAATAAATTGGTCCATATTTCTAGAAATGAGAGCTGCTCCATCCAAAGTGGGATGGATGCCGTCTCTCCTAACAAGACCAGGTTTCCTCCAGAAGGTTTGCCAATTATCTATGAAGCCCACATCGTTTCTGGGACACCACTCAGACAGCCAGCAATTTAAGGAGAACATGCGGCTAAACATGTCACTCCTGGTCTGATTGGGGAGGGGACCAGAGAAAACTACAGAGTCCCACATTGTTTTGGCAAAGTTACACACCGATTCAATATTGATTTTAGTGACCTCGGAGTCACATAAGCGGTTGTTGTTATCATTTTTTAAATGTATGTTTATCTTTATAATTCAAGTAACAATTTGTCATTTGAACTGAATTTCTTAGCCAGGCATTTCTGCATCTCTGAAACACTTCAGTCTGGTTTCAAAGCACTACATAGCACTGACACTGTGCATTTAAAAGGTTTTAATGATCTTTTATTAATTGCTGACTCTGGAAGTCTGCTAATTTATTGCTTTTGGACCGAAATGACGCATTTGATACAGTGGATCATGGTATTCTAGTGTCTAGACCGGAGCACCAAATACTCTGGGAGTTTTCTTTGAAGGCAGCATTTTATTTGAGAAACAAATAAATTCTGTTGTAAAAGTCAGCTTTTTCCACCCCAGAGTGTTGTTTAAATGTGCTTATAAATAAATTGATTGATTGATTGAGGTGAGGTTGAATGAATTATGTGGTAATTATATTCTGTGTACACTTTGACAATCAAAATGAATTACATTCATTATGACATAAAGTTTTTGGGCAGTGGTTCTTATCAGTGTGCTGAGATTTTAGCTTCACTTTCCAATTTGTGTGACTAGCAAATATAAGAGAAGTATAATATGTTAATCCTGTGGGACTGAAATGTCTTTTGAGCATTCAATCAATCAATCTTTATTTATAAAGCACTTTTCATACAAAAAAAACTGTAGCACAAAGTGCTTTACATGGTTAAAAGCAGCCCCCCCCCCCCCCCCCCCCCCACACACACACACACACTTAAAGAATATCACAGGGATCCGTCTGCACCGGGAGCCGGTCACAGACCGCAGCCTCCAGGCTGGGCACGCAGCAGGAGGGAGGCAAAGAAGCCCCCAGCCAGGCTGAGAGGACCCACAGAGCCCCAGCAGCCACGGTCGATCACAGCCCCGGTGCAGAGAGCCCCCTCTGAGGAAACACTGGAGATATGACCTAATAAGAATATAAACAGGATAAAGAGATAAAATAAATAAGAAAGGGATACAGTATAAATATAAATATAAGTATAAACAGAGTAAGAAGATAAAAAATGAATAAGAATAAAATCAATAAATATTAGGTAAAACCTAAATTAATAATATAAATAGAATAACAGGATAGAATAAATAAGCATAAAATAAATAAACGTTAGGTAAAAGCTAAATTAAAAAGGTGGGTCTTGAGCCTGTTCTTAAAAACATGTACGTTCTCTGCGGCCCTGAGCTCCTCCGGCAGGCTGTTCCACAGTCGAGGACCATACCACTGAAAAGCTGCCTCTCCGTGAGTATGTGTCCTGACTTTAGGGACAATCAAAAGGCCAGTACCAGAGGACCTCAGGGTCCCCGAGGGTTCATATGGTAAAAGCAAACCTGAAAGATAAGAAGGCCCAAGACCATTAAGACATTTAAAAACCAATAAAAGAACTTTAAAATCGGTCCTGAAACACACGGGGAGCCAATGCAGCGATTCTAAAACCGGTGTAATGTGGGCCCGCCCTCTGGTCTTCGTCAGCACACGAGCTGCAGAGTTTTGCAAAAGTTGCAAAGGTGAAATATTCTTTTTGGGGAGACCAGAGAGCAGGGCATTACAGTAATCAATGCGACTGGTAATAAAAGCATGCATCAGCAAAAATAACACCCAGGTTTTTCACTTGTAGTGAAGGACATAGTGAAAATACCTGTAATTTAGACAAGAGTTTCTCTCTCTGAGCCTCAGGACCGATGATTAAAACTTCAGTTTTGTCCTGGTTAAGCTGTAAAAAGTTTTCTGCCATCCAAGATCTTATATCTAAAATACAGTTAAAAAGGGCATCAATTGGTCTGGTGTCATCAGGAGACACGGAGATGTACAGCTGAGTGTCATCAGCGTAACTGTGGAAGTTCATTCCATGCCTCCTGATGACACCGCCAACAGGGAGCATATACAAATTAAAAAGTACAGGGCCTAAAACCGACCCTTGGGGCACACCACATGTCATTTTATGGATCTTAGAGGAGCATGTATCCATACTCACCATAAAAGTGTTCACAGAACTCCTGCTTATCATAAATGAAACATGTTGCCTGTTTGATTTATTTATTGTCTTATTGAGAGAGAAACCAAAGTCCAGATTTTGGTTTATAGGTGTAACTTTATCCTTGCTGATGATGAATACTTAAGTGAATCACACAGGGGGGGTGTTTACTGACAACAGAAAAGTACTGATGCCCTCTGGTGGTCCAACAAAGCTGCTACACTGAACACAGACACTGCTTTGAATTGTGAGACATCCAGTATTTTGTCTATCTACCTGAAGACACAGCTTTTTCTTTTATCTACAGACATTTAAACAAATATATTATTTGGTTGAATATTCAATCCAGTAATAATGAAGCGTCATCATGATCGGTTAATGAAGCACAGGAGTGGCTGAGGGATAGTAAAGTCAGATATCTTTATTGTTCATATTCAGTGATCTGCAGACAAACCATCACATAGTTTTTGTTGTATCGGGGACATTTCTTCTAATAGAACAAAAGTAGTTATGAGTTTATTTTTGCATGAAACAATTGAATCATAGGAATAATTTGAAATACTCTTTCCCAAATTCCTGTTTTAACTCCTCTTCACTGTTTAGCAGTTAATGTCAAACTGTGGAAAAGACTTCCACATTACAGAAGATCCAAATTTCCTTCATTGTTGATAATTGTTTTCTGTTTCACGATTACACCAGAACTGCTTCTTCTCCCACACTATTGGTTTGAATATAATCAACCTTACATACAATACTCATCTAATGGGTCTTCACCCAAACTGTGCTCAGGGTTATATTTGTCACTTTTTGGACAATAAGTTATGAATTCTGACGTATTGTGCTGAGTGAGGTTCTATATCACTGACCTCCTAGTTTTAATGTCGATGCCATTTTAATTGCCACTTTAATGTCTTTGTCTTGATAAACCACTAAAAACAAATGATCGCCTGAAGCTTATACCAAAGAACAAAGCAAAAACCCATCACTCTCTTTTCTCCATTATTAGACTGTCTACTATCGGTTGCGCACTTCCACTGTCATAGTCGCTCGACTACAGTTTGTGATGGAGGAAGTAAGGGTAACATCATTATCTCTGTAAGTAAGAGTGGGACCCTCAGCTCTTCCTCTGACAAACCCTCGCTGTTCATTGTTTTTCATAATGTCAAACAGACAAGAATTACATTGTGTGTTGATGGGAAAGACTCCGATTCCATGCCAGATGTAGTACAGGTTATAATCGAAAGGAACAGAGAACATGCCAGCGATTTTCTTATCAGCTCGCTTTGTAGATTCATTGTAAAGATCGTAGGTGACGACTCCAACACATCCACGCGCTGCGCCAGCCGTCTTAGAAAACACAGCGCTGCCATATTCAGAAGTGCGCAGTGTTGAAGGCATAGCAGTGTCATATTGTCCACTCTCCAAATGTACTCTGGACAAAGAAACAAGAGACATCTCAGTGAATATGTCAATGTTGAAATGAAGGGAAGCGGTCATGAGACAGGCGTGTACCAGGGTTACTTTGGATTAACAGAAAATGTTTGGCTAGGCTTGCCACAAAGACTGCACAGAGGCAAACTTTTAACAGTCACACAGTATAAATATTTCCAACACGATACTTTCCATATCACATCCTGATATACAAAAAGATTTACCAAATTACCCAAAATGTTTACAAAAAAATAGTAGTGTTTGGCTTTTTGACATATTTGGATAAATAAATATTTGATCTTCCACCATTTGGTTTTAGAACTTAAGAAGCTTCTCGGATGAGAGGCCTTCATCCTGTACCACAGGCCTTCAGGGTGGCTGTAGTTAAACCTTTACTTAAAAAGCATCTCTAGACCCAGCAGTCTTAGCTAATTATAGGCCAATCTCCAACCTTCCTTTCATATCAAACATCCTTGAAAGAGTAGTTGTCAAACAGCTAACAGATCATCTGCAGAGGAATGGCTTATTTGAAGAGTTTCAGTCAGGTTTCAGAGCTCATCACAGCACAGAAACAGCTTTAGTGAAGGTTACAAATGATCTTCTTATGGCCTCTGACAGTGGACTCATCTCTGTGCTTGTCCTGCTAGACCTCAGTGCTGCGTTTGATACTGTCGACCATAATATCCTATTAGAGCGATTAGAACATGCTGTAGGTATTACAGGTACTGCACTGCAGTGGTTTGTATCATATCTATCTAATAGACTCCAGTTTGTACATGTAAATGGAGAGTCCTCTTCACACACTAAGGTCAGTTATGGTGTTCCACAGGGTTCAGTGCTAGGACCAATTCTATTTACATTGTACATGCTTCCCTTAGGCAGCATCATTAGAAGACATAGCATAAATTTTCACTGCTATGCAGATGACACGCAGCTCTATCTGTGCATGAAGCCAGGTAACACACACCAATTAGTTAAACTGCAGGAATGTTGTAAACTCTTAGGACCTGGACATTTTGGGTTATTTAGACTAAATCCACTTACGAGGACATTATACTGCTACTGTTCTGTCAAAATTTTAAACGAATATCCTCATATGTGGCTCTTATTTTTTAAAAACAAAAATAAGGTAAAAAAAAAAAAATCTTGTAATTCTTTGTTTTACATTCATCGGGCCCCAATATGCCCAAATATCAAAGAGAAATTAAAAATGCATGCTGTGAAAGTGTTTGGGTCTTTAAAGACATAAAGACCTGGATGGCCGCTAACTTTCTGCTTCTTAACTCAGATCAAACTGAGGTTATTGTACTCGGCCCTGAAAATCTTAGAAATATGGTATCTAAGCAGATTCTTACTCTGGATGGCATTACCTTGGCCTCCAGTAATGCTGTGAGGAACCTTGGAGTCATTTTTGACCAGGACATGTCCTTCAATGCACATATTAAACAAATATGTAAGACTGCTTTCTTCCATTTGTGCAACATCTCTAAAATTAGAAATATCCTGTCTCAGAGTGATGCTGAAAAACTAGTTCATGCATTTATTACTTCCAGGCTGGACTACTGTAATTCATTATTATCAGGATGTCCTAAAAACTCGCTGAAAAGCCTTCAGCTGATCCAAAATGCTGCAGCAAGAGTCCTGACAGGGACTAGAAAGAGAGAGCAGATTTCTCCTGTTTTGGCTTCCCTTCATTGGCTTCCTGTTAAATCCAGAATTGAATTCAAAATCCTGCTCCTCACATACAGGGTCTTAAATAATCAGGCCCCATCTTATCTTAATGACCTTGTAGTACCATATCACCCTATTAGAGCACTTCGCTCTCACACTGCAGGCCTACTTGTTGTTCCTAGAGTATTTAAAAGTAGAATGGGAGGCAGAGCCTTCAGTTTTCAGGCCCCTCTTCTGTGGAACCAGCTTCCAGTTTGGATTCGGGAGACAGACACTATCTCTACTTTCAAGATTAGGCTTCAAACTTTCCTTTTTGCTAAAGCATATAGTTAGGGCTGGACCAGGTGACCCTGAATCCTCCCTTAGTTATGCTGCAATAGACGTAGGCTGCCGGGGATTCCCATGATGCATTGAGTTTTTCCTTTCCAGTCACCTTTCTCACTCACTATGTGTTAATAGACCTCTCTGCATCGAATCATATCTGTTATTAATCTCTGTCTCTCTTCCACAGCATGTCTTTATCCTGTTTTCCTTCTTTCACCCCGACCAATCACAGCAGATGGCCCCGCCCCTCCCTGAGCCTGGTTCTGCCGGAGGTTTCTTCCTGTTAAAAGGGAGTTTTTCCTTCCCACTGTCGCCAAAGTGCTTGCTCATAGGGGGTCATATGATTGTTGGGTTTTTCTCTGTATCTATTATTATAGGATATACTGTGCAATATAAAGCGCCTTGAGGTGACTGTTGTTGTGATTTGGTGCTATATAAATGAAATTGAACTGAATAAAATTGAATTGAACTGAATTGAATTTCACACATGGACTATAGAACCTGGGAACTGCTCCACACTGAAAGGTCTTTGAGTTCAAACAAGGAACAACTAACAACTTCTGAGCCTGCAGCTGACATGGTCCTGGGACTTTGACCCAGTATTCATGAGAGTCATGAGTATGAGTTTTGCCTTTGGAGTTATCATCCTGTCTTTTACATTTAGAATAGAAAAATCCTTTAATTGTCCCACAAGGGGAAATTTGGTCGTAACAGCAGCAAAACCCCCACAAATACACACAGAACAGAAACACAATTTTTACATATTTACATCATGGACAATAGTTACCAAATCAGAGTACTGTACAGTTATAAAAATTAGAGTACAGATAAGTGGCAAACCCAGGTTGTAGTGTTCAATCAGAGCAGGATACTGAAAGATGTTTAAATAGTTAAGAATATTTAGAATAATTGGAAAAGTGCAGACTGTGTGTTGTATCTGTGCATTAAAAAGTAGAGATGTAACTTCCAATAACAGTAAACTGAGAGAAGTAATGTGCAAGTTAGCTCTGGAAGCTCTGGAAAACCTCCTGTGTTGTTCCAGTGCCAAAGACTTCACGCCCCAAGGACCTCAACAGCTACAGGCCGGTGGCTCTGACATCCCACCTGATGAAGACCCTGGAGCGGTTGGTCCTGGCTCAGCTTCGGCGCCTTGTGAGCTCATCACTGGACCCACTTCAGTTTGCCTACCAGCCTGGCATTGGAGCGGATGATGCCATCATCCACCTCCTACATCGTTCCCTCGCTCACCTGGAGACCGCTGGGAGCACTGTGAGAATCATGTTCTTTGATTTCTCCAGTGCCTTCAACACCATTCTTCCCTCGGTCCTGAAGGACAAGCTGGAGAACTCAGGAGTGGACCATCACCTCACTACCTGGATTCTGGACTACCTCACCGACCGACCACAGTATGTGAGGACTCAGGGCTGTGTGTCGGACAGGGTCGTCTGCAGTACGGGGGCCCCACAGGGAACGGTTCTGGCTCCGTTCCTCTTCACCATCTACACTGCAGACTTCTCCCACAACTCCACCCAGTGCTTCCTGCAGAAGTTCTCTGATGACTCTGCAATAGTCGGCCTCATCACTGATGGGAACGACAAGGAGTACAGAGGACTGACTCAAGACTTTGTGGACTGGTGCCAGCTGAACTACCTCCAGATCAACGCCAGTAAAACCAAGGAGCTGGTGGTAGACTTCCACAGGCACAAACATCCTCCACTGCAACCACTGAACATCCAAGGTATGGACATCGAGGCTGTGGACAGCTACAGGTACCTTGGTGTTCATCTGAACAACAAACTGGACTGGACTCATAACTCAGACGCCCTCTACAGGAAAGGGCAGAGCAGGCTGTACCTGCTGCGGAGACTCAGGTCGTTTGGAGTGGACGGCCCACTCCTGAAGACCTTCTATGACTCTGTGGTGGCCTCAGCCATCTTTTATGGTGTGGTCTGCTGGGGCGGCAGCATCTCTGCTGGGGACAGGAAGAGACTGAACAGGCTGATCCGAAGGGCCAGCTCTGTTCTAGGACGCCCTCTGGACCCAGTGGAGGTGGTGAGTGACAGGAGAATGGCGGCTAAGCTGTCATCCCTGTTGGACAACATCTCCCACCCCATGCATGAGACTGTGACAGCACTGAGCAGCTCCTTCAGTGGGAGACTGCGGCACCCACGGTGTGGGACGGAGAGATTTCGCAGGTCTTTCCTCCCCACTGCTGTCAGACTCTACAACAAAGACTTTAACTGATCAAACACACACATCCACACATGTGCAATAACACTAATGTGCAATAATCTTTTCTGGCATCGTTGTATTTTTACTCAGTTGTATATAGCATTTGTATTCTATTTTTATCTCATTGTATATTTTATTCTATTTTATTCTACTGTATATAGTATTTTATTTTATTCTATTCTGTACAGTTGTGTACTGTATTTATTCTTATTTTATTTTATTCTAATTTTTGCTTCATAACTTTTGCACTGTCCACTTCCTGCTGCGACAAAACAAATTTCCCACGTGTGGGACTAATAAAGGTTATCTTATCTTATCTTATCTTATCTTATCTTATAACAGTAGAAGTTGTTATAACTTGCACATCTCTTCTCTTAGTCTGTATATACTGATATAGATATTTAAGAAGTACATGTTCTAGCTCTGTTTTTGTCTCGAGCTCTCCATTTCCTAGAGCCTCGTAGTTTTATACTTATAATTACTGCTTTCTTGTTTGAATATATTGGTTTCTACTTTTTGTCTCGTCTAGTTCTAGTCTCTCATCTCTGTTTTTGCTTGTTTGCCAGTTGTGTCCCCATGTCTGTCCTGTCTCTCTGTGTCTGTCTCCGTGGTTATCTGCATTCCCTCCTACATCTTTAGTCCCGGTTCCAGTGTTGATCCTTTTCTCTTTTCTGTAATCATTTCTCTGTGTATTGTCCCAGTTTTGTCTTGTGTTTATCTCCGGTCTCTGCGTCAAGGTCACATGTGTTAGTCTGGTCTCAGTCTCCTTGTCTATCAAAATAATATGAGAAGTATATGTTACTTCCTGCTTTGTGTGTGTGTGGTGTTCACTTGTGTGTCCCCTATCTAGACGAGTAGATTCTGTTCAGCTGTCTTCCCAGGCGTATTTATTCTGCTCTGATTTCCTCCTGTGTATATGTTGTGTGCGCCCCCCTTTGTTCTTTTTTCATGTCCTCCCTCTTTGTGTGTGCAGCCCCCCCCTCCTCCCTGTTATTGGTTTTGCTTTTGTTTTCATTACCTTTTTTGTCACAATAAACACAATAAACACAATAAACACTGTGATTTTGAAATAACTGTCTGTCAACTCCTGCATCTGGGTCCACACCCTGTGTGAGTGTTGGGACCTGCAACTGTGGTCTCAGATGCAGAGAAATTAAACGCTTGGATTTAGAATTTAATCTGTCTGCTGAGTCCTACATCTGGGTCCACACCCTGTTCACCACACACCCGGTCCCATGTTAGCAGCAGTACATTATGTACATGTCTTTGTGTAGCTTGTCCATTTAGTGGTGTGTATGTAGGCATAAGATTTTCACTTTTCATTCCTCAAATTCAAATTAAACAACACACGAGTGTAGAACTCAGCAGCCAAGCACAAAGAAACTGTTGCACATGCAGCAGGGCAGGATTTGTGAGCGTTCCAGCAGATTCTCACTCTCGTGGGTAAATTTGCTCCTGAAGCTCAGTTCTGCTCACTAAACAAGTGTCAAGTCATTCCATCTCAAATCAGCAAATTCCTAGCAAATAACATTTTTCCTCAACCATTCCCAATTTGCATAAAATTCCAATTTCAGGCAACATTTAAAAATGCAGATCCCTAAACCAGGGCTCTTGAGTGCGACCGATTTGGTCGCATTTTCAATGTTGTGACTAAAAAAAATCTTAGGTCGCACTGGTGCGACCAACTGTTCGAGTAACAAAAAAACAAAAAGTCTCTGCAACTCTGAAAGTCTCCGTGTCAACAACAGACACAAATGAGAGCAGGTAAACAGATTCCACACAAAGACGTAAACACAGAGCGCGGACCCGACGCATCAGAATCATAATAATAAGAATAAATGCACTGCCCACTGTCCCCTCTCCCCACTGCCTTCAGCAGCTGTGCAGCAGCAAACAGGTCATCAGAGGAGGCCATGTGATGATTAAGTTTAACATTGTCTACAATATTGCCAAAGAGTGCCAACGCACTTTAAGCAGAAGCACACGATTGTTCGTTAATCATTTACAAATGAATATCGTCTGTATGGACAGCAATTCCCCCCAAAAGTGCACATGTAAAACTGCGGTGTTAAGCGATGCGGTTGAAAAATTTGGGTGCGCCTAACTTTTGTGCTGGTGCGCCTAAGAAAAAAAATGTAGGTGCACCAGTGCAGCCGTGGCAAGAAGTTAGTCTGGAGCCCTGCCTTAAACACCACTTACAGTTTGTCATTCTCACTACTCTTAATGCAGTTCTCAAATCAGTCATAATTCACTATTGTGTGAAATATGTGCATCAACATATTTCTCAGTATGCTGGTGCCCTTCTCATCTGAAGCTCACAACTCATCAAAACAGATCTCTCACTTTCCTCAGCACTCTTTAGCATTTCAATCAAATCACTTCAAACGTTATTCAGACAAGCAAACATAGCAACACACGTAACAGTAGCAGTGAATTTGCCTTTAAAATAAACACGTTCTAAGAAGAGTTTTAGGTAAAACAAACAGTGATTACATTTTGCATACAAACCTTACATTTTATTTTTGTGTCACACTTTCCTACATAAGGCCAATATTTTCCCAAAGTCAGAAAAGTTTTGATAAAAGTCTCAAAATGGTAATGAAAGGATCTGAATTCACTGATCAGAGATGAAGTGAATGACTGAGTTTTCATGACAAATAGGATAAAGCTTTTGATTGCTCGAGTGTGTTTTGCACAGGTGAGCGTGTGTAATGAAAAACTGTTCTGAGAGCTGCATTAAGACGTTTCTGCTGTCAAAGCTGCTCCAAGGTGAACGAGAAAAACCGTAACACTGATGCTTCTGGTCGATGGCTGTGATCAGTCAGCCTGCCATAATGAACACTGTGATGTTTGTGATGTTTTTACTTTTTAATTAATTTCATGTCGTTCATGTCTCTATTTTTAATCTGCTTAATAGTTCTGTTATTAACGGCATGTCAATGATCTGTGAAGCACTTTGAACTGACCAGCAGAAAAAATGAAATGTGATTGAGCGATTAGTTGTGTTTGAGTACGTAGTCACCTGGCGTTGCGCAGCGTGTAGTTCCTGCTGTAATTCATAAAGACAACTTCACATTGTCGAGAATCAGAAGCACCCATGACGTCTGCAAGCAGAAGAACAAAACGACTGAGCCTTCAGGGACTCCGCTGGATGTCGACAGATGCCAGATGTGAGGAGGTTTTTCTTTCACATCAACATTCCTGCACTGCAACTGCACTTCTGCACACTTCAGCTGCGCACACATCCTGTCTTCAGATAACTGGTGCAGTAGCTGTAACTGTGTCTCAGTTCAGGAGCTGCACTGTTTGAAGGACCCGGTCCACATAGGTCGGGTCCTGTGAAGGCTGGAGTGAGCGGCTGTATAATGGGACGGGGTAGCCTAGAGCTCTGGTCTAGAACACGAAGCACTGCTCAGGTTGCCAACACAGGTCAACGTTACATGTATTGTATTAATAAATGAAATGTATTTACTTTAAAAAATGACAGCAGTGAAACTTAAATTTCAAATACTGAGCTTCAGTATTTATATTTCAGATCATTTGATATCTTCTTTATCTCAAAGGCAAATATCTCTTACAGCACATATACGGATGAATCATCTATGAAAGAGACAAATGTTCCTTTACTGTATTGATGCCTCAACCTGAAAGCTTAAAAGGCTTATCACAAGCTGTGATTAATTGTATAGCAAATATTCCTTTGCTGGGTGAGAAAAACGTGTTATCATAACTGTTTGAAGTCATATATAAAAGACGTCAGAGCCTTAAACAGGCTGATCTTTGCTAAATGCATCTAGCAGGGCAGAGATGATCTTTAAACATCTTTATGAAATATGATCTAAAGCTGTAGATCAACTTACCTTCAAAAAAAATAAAGCATATATATAAACGTACAAGCATGTAAACATCTACAGCAGTACTCCAACATACACCGTGTTTCATATAACTGAAGAAGAAAATACTGACATTTATTTTCAGCTACATTCGGTTGCTGAATTTCTCACTGCCCTTTATTCTCTTTACTGTAGTAAATACAGTACTGTGTACAGTATTACAGTACTGTGTGTAGCTTGTGCTACATCTGTATAGTGTAAGCTTCTTTGTGTCTTGATCTCAGAATAAGGAAAAAGTTAGAAACACTGAATCTTATTTGATCTGCATTCCAAACATTATAGTTTAGATGATTAAACAGCCCTGTGTTTTTGTGAGACATGTATGGCATCCCATAATGATCACAGATCCATCCTGGACACTCCACTGAAAACTTCTCGGCTTCACCACTGATGAAACTACGATCAGGTTGTGGTCATAGTTTCTGCCAAAGGCCTCTGCTGCTTTTTACTGAATGTTTCTCCGTGTTTTTATGATTTCCACCCTTTGAAAGACATGATTACAAAGTTCAGATTCTGTCTCTCATTCTCTTTCAACAGTCCAGTCACAGTGAGGCTCACACAGTCTGAAACCCTACGTTAGAAAATGCAGTGAATCAGAGGACGATGTACGTACAAGACTAAATTAAGACTAATTTTTTTAATATCAAACAATGAAAGATTGACTTACAATAACGTGATGAGTTCAGATAAAAGCAATAAGCAGTGTCTGCATGGATCGTCCTCCCGGTGTAGCTGTGTTACTAAACAGTCCTGTTTTTATACCCTGAAAGTGAAAGTACAGGGGGCTGAAAGGACGGGATCCCACTGAATCGTTTAGGATCCGTCTGAAAGAGCCCGTGCGTCACTTTCAGAGAAACTGCCTCAAATCATTTCTCCTCTAGCATTTTCTACTGTTTTAATTGTAACATATTTAGTTGGCATATAGATACTGTAACAAACTGCAACAGAGGTGTGTTTGTGTGTATTTATATCTTTGTGGGGACCAAAATTTGGAAGTTTACTAAGCTCATGTGGACCAAAATCCTGGTCCCCACAAGTGTGAAGGCATTTTTGAGTTTGTAGTTTTAGTGTCAGGGTTACAGATGGGTTATGGCTAGGTTTAGGTTTCAGGGTTAGGCATTCATTGTTGATGGTTATGGTTAAGGAGAGGGGCTAGGGAAAGCGTTAGATGTCCCCACAAGATATAAATACCCGACAGAGTGTATTTGTGTATGTGAGAGAGAAGAGAGACGGAGCGTTTTGTTGGTGTCTTAAAGCTTTGTCAGTTACTCCAGTCGGGCTCACGTGTGTTTTCTCTCTAACAGATTGTGAACGTTTGTTCTTCAGAAAGCAGTTTTCTCCTGCAGCCTTTGCAATCCAATTATCATTCATTATCTTCTTTAAGCAGTATTATAGCATCAAGCAGCCACATGTTTGTGGTGTGTGGCGAGTTTGCCTGTGCATGTTAAGCATGTGGATGAGTACAGGATCGTGTGAATGCCAAAGTGAAAGACCAGACACTTTTACTGGGATAAATCTCAGCTTTTTGGCAGCAGATTCTTTTAGACTGATTTAACAGGAAGGAAGATTTTTTAAATTCACAAAGTCAGATCTGCACGCACAGTGTGGGCGTACCTGCACAGCAGTGTGTGGATCTTCTTTGTATGGATCCGCTCTTAATTTTACTGAGTCTTTGAGTTGGTGTCAGTGATCCAATGTACATGTAACCGGTGTGTTCCTGTGTTGTTTCTGACAGTGAAAGGTAAAAAGAAAGACCTGCTATGACCAAATATGAACAGTTAGGATGAGAGTTTGCTCAACACAGTACAACCTCAAAGCTAGCAAGACTTATCTGTTCATGCTAGCATGAGCAGTGCCTTTACACATACACAGCACACACGTACCACATACTCACAGCATTTAGTAAAGACAGGCGTAATGATGACAATAGTGAACTAAAACACACGATCAGAAACATCAGGGTGGATAAAGATATTATTAGAGTAGATGTGATGTGTCAAGTCCCGTTGCCTGGTTAATAGTTAAGTACCTACAGAAAGCAGTAAAAGTTTACTTATCCACTGCTGAAGGGTAAAGGTCAGTGATGAACTGTGTTGTCATCTGATTTGATGCAGCTTGCTGACCGAGCTGGATTGTGTTAAACTTACTATTTCATACTTTTGTCTAAAAAAACATCACGGCCGCTCACCCGACGGTGTGTCCGTGTACATGACACTTCAAAATGTGGAAAACCACAGTTCATGTTACAGTGAACACTGTGAGACAAAAAGCTAACACAACAAAGCATTTCAGCTCATTCAGAGAGTCTTTGTGGGAAAATAAATCCAACTAATAATTATTGTCTTGTTGAGTCATGCAGACTAATCTCCGTGCAGGAATAGGATCAGGTTACTGAAACGTTTCTAGCTCTGACAGCTGTCCACACCTAAACTGAACTCGCTACACGTCAAAGAAGATACAGAAAATATTCTCTTTAACGGTGATGTAGGAACCACACCTGCTATCAGAAAGGTCAGAGGTGAAATCTTACTAAAAGTGACTAATAGTTTATATAATGAGGTAAATTTATGCAGAATAATCCATGTGAGGCAAAAGCTCCAGACTGCTCTGTTTCCAGCAGATCTTCAGATTTCCTTCTTTCAGTGACGGCACGCCCACACAATAGGACGACACTCGTCTCAGTAACACGTGTATTCGTCTCCAACACTGTAGGTGTATTACAGGCATTAATGTTCTCTAGCACACAAGTAAGCAATGATTCAGGGACTTTAGAAACAGTCGTTTGGCAACAACAGATCAGATATCATTTTACTCTTTGGTGTTTACTCACATATACATTTAAACATATTTATACAGCAGCAGTACAGTAACAACTATACATCATTAGATGTCAGCATTAGACAGAAGAAAGACAGTTTCATCTAAACTTTGATTCCTGGACGAATCTTTTGGTTTTTCGGAGCAGATCTGACCCTGAATTGTTTCTTTGGTTTTTTAAGACGATATTAGCTAACACAAATGAAATTCAACCATCATCAAGTCAGTCAGTAGCAGGAAACTGCTCACTAAACATCAGCAGATTAATAACACACAAAGATCTGGTAAAAGAAAGCTCTTCTTTTCTATGATGGTTAAATTATTAAAATGTTTTCACCATTAACACAGACCAGTATGAGGTCTACTCAGCACAGTCTCACCAGTGTTGTTGGCTTACAGAGGAGAGGGCAGAGCGGTGCACATCCATCAGTCCAGCAGAAGTAGACCCAGAGTGGAAAAATATGACACTGAGTGTTGAACTTTTATAACCTTTATAGACAGAATAGCCAAGCATAAGTGGTGGCAGGACTGCACTTTGCTGGCCTCAGGATTTCATCTTTACTTTTTGCAGATGAGCAGTGGCTGTAGCTCAGGAGCACTCGGACTGCACAGGCAGAGTAAGCGCTGCATAACAACCATTTCAGCTAGCATTTACCATGGTGTGGTTCTGTTTATCTGTTTATGCTTTATCAGGTGGTGGCCTCCAACTCTGACGTAGTTTAGTGACCAAAAGAATGAGGAGTTCTTCCTGAGAGGCAGGCTGAGGAGGTCAGCCATCTGAGAGGCACTCGTAGTGGAGCTGCTGCTCCTGTTGAGATGGTTGATTAGGAAGGCTCTTGGACTACCCCGGATGAACTGGAAGAGGTGGCTGGGGTGAGGGAAGTCTGGGCGTCTCTGCTCTGACCGCTGCAGCTGTGACCCAAACACAGATAGATATAGAAAATAGATATTCAGAATATTCCTATTTTTCATTTTAACTGATTTAGGTTTCAGAAAAAAATACATAAAATCAAATTATTTAATTTATAAAAATATGTGTATGTGAGCTGGTGCAGCATTTGTACTTTTAAAGTCTGTTTAATGACTTGATGAATACATTTTTGGATACATTACTGCAAATGATGAAATATGTTCCAGTTTGAATCAGGTTTGAGAGCGAGAGATTGATGAGTTTGAAGTCATTATGACTGGGAAAATTCTGACATGCAAATATTTTTTCTACGAATGAGCTGAGAATCGTCCTGTATGGACAGAGTGGACAGGGTAAAAGTACTGTAGGAGGCATCAACATGGGCAGCAGAGAAATATTCACTTCTGATAAGGACTTAAAGAAGGAAGGAAAGATCATTGACTGTCAAAAATACGATGTTGTTGACACTCCAGGTCTGTTTAAAGTAGACGCCTCTGTCTCCAGAGCAATGTCAGTAGTCTCTTGGAAAGAGTTCTGGTCCACGAAAAGCGGGACAATGTCAGTACGGTCAAAGTCAATCTTGGCAGGGGTGTGGCTAGAGACAATAGTGTTCGTATCAACATTATCAAGTCACTACAGTCAGGGTCTGGAAGAGCAGGAGGCAAGCTGCTGTCCAGGAGACTGAGATCCAAAGCTGCTGCAGCCTTCAGCTTTTGTCACGGAAACTTTAAATAAAACTGCAACCACCAGGTGAGTGTCTTTTGAAGGGAGGTTTATGAAAGAAAAAGGAAAAAGAAAAACACTGCAGTGGAGAAAAAGTTTAAATTAAGCACCAAACAGTTTTCTGAGGAAGGACACCGCCCTGAACTATTTTATACCTTCCCAAAAGTCTCAAAGAAAGAACATTCCACAGCATATCATAGATCTCTACACCTTCAGTCCAGCTCATCCTTGCCCCTCTCCCAGAAAAGTTGTGACCGCCCGTCACCTCCCTAAGAGTATGTCTGGAGATCTTTAAATCTGTAGAATGGTTGCAGGTTTGCAACATGAAAAACTTTCTCTCCAGTGTCCACTGTGGTGAGACAGTAATTCACCTCAGACCTCCTCTTGGGGATAAGGTAGGCACCAGTGTAAAAAGGAGCCAACTTTGCAGAAAAGTTGGACGATGAATCTGATTTTGGGTGTGACTTTACTCTGACTAGGTCTCCAACGTCGTAAGAGACCGGGCGACGTCTCAGATCATAGTAGTGCTTTCGCCATTTATGACTCTCTGCGAGCATGTTCATGAGCATCCTGAAGTGAAGCTCTCAGGTTATCTGAGTAAGACGTTTTGGGGTCATTCAGTTCTCAACAGGAGGGCTGCGTGGGTGGAGACCACATTTTGTTTTTGGTTGAGGGAATAGAGGAGACCATCTTGTACAACGTACTTCTCCAGATCCTGACTATCCCCCTACAGTTTGTTTTTCACTTTTGAGCTGATTGAGCAATGAGCCTGGGACTGGGTCTTCAAGCTGCAATTGATGAACATGCAGGCAGTCAGAAACAATTGCAGAAGGTAGAGCACGAAGGTCCATGAAGGTCCATCCACCTTATTACGTTCTCCAGGTTTGTGGATAATGCTGAACTCAAAGTTTTGAAGGAGAAGACACCACCAAGCAAGCCTCCCACAGGGGTTTGGTTAAGACATCAACCACTTTCAGTTGCTGTGGTCAGTGTAAATAGTTATGTGCAAGCCTTCGACATAGGGTCCAAGGCCCAGATGACAGCCAGACACTCCTTCTCTGGAGTCGAGTAGGGTTTTACTGATTTGTGCAAGGCATGGCTAGCCACAGAAACATCTTTGCCATCCTCATACTTCTGCATTAATGCTGCTCCAAGACCAGCATCACATGCATCAGTGCGAATGAAGAATGGACGTGAAAATTCCGGGAACCTGAGGACTGGTGCTGAGGTTATAGAATGTTTCAGAAAGTCTACAGCTGCTTGGCACTCTTCGTCCTTTTTAGTGTGGACAAAGAGTGGCTCTGCATGACGGGCATAGCCATGTACAAAGTGGCGACAGTAGCCAGTTATGCCAAGGAACTGTCGCACCTGCTTTGTTGTGGCTGGCACTGGCTGGTCAGAATGGATCCCCTCTGGCATAACCCAATAACCAAGGAAGGTGAGTTCTGTAAGGCAGAATTGGCATTTGCTTGGTTATAAAGAGAAGGCAGCGGACTAAAGCCTACCAAGGACCTCTTTTAGGTCAAGCAGGTGTTGCTCAAAAGTTGGTGGTGTGACAACACCACCAACTTGGTGTCCACATCTCTCCTCTTGGTGTCCACATCTCCTCAGACCTGACATGGGCTGCCCACATTCAGGTCCAGACCAAGAAGGCTAGGCAGCGCCTGTATCACCTCCGACAACTAAGGAAGTTCAGGGTCTCTCCAAAGATCCTCAGGATCTTCTATACAGGCGCTGTGGAGAGTATCCTCACACAGAACATGACAGCGTGGTTCGGGAACAGCTGTGTGAAGGACCAAAAAGCTCTCCAGAGAGTGATCCGTACAGCAGAACGCTGCTGCAGGATTGCTCTCCCCCCGCTTCAGGACACCTACACCAGGAGATGCCGGACTAGAGCAACGCAGATACTGAAGGACCCGTCCCATCCTGGCAGCAAACTGTTCCAACTTCTACAATCTGGTAGAAGGTTCCGCATCATCCGGGCAAGGACAGAGAGACTCAAGAAGAGCTTTTATCCTCAAGCCATCCGGGCCCTAAACCAACACCCCCCCCCCCCACACACACACACACACGCACACGCCATCTCACATCATCTATAATTGACTGAGACTCTCCTCCAGACACTCAATTTCTTTAACTTCCTTTAACTTTAAATATGTTTATATTGTCCATTCTGTAAAATAGTCAGATGTCTATTCATATTAATGTACAGAATTCACCTGCTGCTGCTTCTACTGCACATTCACCCAATGTATATACTATATATATATATATTTATAATGTTATCCCTCTACCCCCCCCCCCCCCCCCCCCCCCCCCCCCCATGTTTTGCACATGTCGAGGATCGTGTCAGGATACATTTCACTGTGTGTTATACTTGTATAACTATGCATGTGACAAATAAAGAACCTTGAACCTTGAACCTTGAACAATGTCATCCAGATACACCGCACAGGACTTATAAACCAGGCCAGCTAGAACATTGTTTATAAAGTGCTGAAAATTCACAGGGGTGTTACACAGGCCAAAAGGAAGGACTCTGAAATGAAACAGGCCACAGTGCATGATAAAAGCAGTCTTTGGTTTAGCTTCTTCAGCAATGGGGACCTGCTCGAAACCTTGAGCGAGGTCTAGTGTTGTGAGAAACTTCCCTCTCGACAGAAAGTCCAGTGATTCACCCACTCGCGGGAGTGGGGGGGGGGGTTGTTCACAGTGACCATGGGAGCAGGTTCAATGATGTCATCCTGTAGCATTTTTGTACTCACTCTTCTATGATTTGCGGTATGGTGGCAAGTTAACAGGGTTTGCATCCCCAGTTACAATGACATGTTCT
Source organism: Oreochromis niloticus (assembly GCF_001858045.2). Classification (NCBI taxonomy): domain Eukaryota; kingdom Metazoa; phylum Chordata; class Actinopteri; order Cichliformes; family Cichlidae; genus Oreochromis; species Oreochromis niloticus. The sequence goes on along the minus strand of NC_031969.2, from coordinate 34,139,719 downwards.
GCCAGAGAAGTGTGACCAAGGTGGCCATCTTTCCAACAATTCTAACAGTCCTTCTCTCTCCACAGAATCCAAGTTAGCTTCTCCAGCCTTATCATGGAGGGAGAGCTGTGGGGTGTTCTGCAGAGTCACTGTTCCACACTCATGATCAGCTTCCACAAAGCCATTTTCACAGAGTTCATCAACACATGGGGGATTATCATCCATAATTACAGTTCTCATTGGAACATGTATTGTTAGTGAAGTGTGAGTCATAAAGTCCATCCCAAGAACCAAGTCCTGCACTATCACAAACCGCTGATAGACTCGCTTGCCCATAAATCCAGTGGTTAACCAGGTTATTCCCAATGGACTGCAGTTAGTGCCATTGGCCAGTCTTATGGGTGGAGAATCCCACAGATTCTTTAATGACTTTTTTCCCCAGGTAACAGGTCTGCATTTACTGCTGAAAGAGACGCACCCATATCTAGCGTGGCATCCAGAGCTGCCCCATTAAAGTTCACTTTAACTCTGAGAGGGGTGTTCCATGCTGATTGCGAAGTTCCATCTTCAACGTGATTGAGCACAGGTGGCACAATTGGCTCTGACATAAGCAATGGGGGCTGAGTTATTGGCTGGGGCGAGGGTTGCCCCTATGAAACACTCTCCCCTCCCTGAAGTTTCCCTGCCTCCTGCCAGCTGGTTTCATCTCCCTGACAGCGTTCAGGGAGTTCCATCTGGATCTGCAGGCTGAGTTACTGGATGGTGATTGGCAGGCAGTGTTTAAGGAAGCTCCGGAGCCGACCTGGGAGAGTGTCGAGCTCCCTGAAAATCAGTGGAACGGTCAGGGCATGTGCCAGATATAACACCAGGCATGGCACATTTAAACAGTGGGGTCCTCCCTCAGCTCTGTTTTTCAGCTGAACTCGAGAAGGCTGTGAAAGGCTGGTGCCGAGAACAGAATGCAGCTCATGGGCATGCAGCACTGGATCAATTACTGACCTTACAGGCATCCCATACAGTGCTTCTCTGTACTTCTCCACTGCGTGTTTACAGATGAGCTCAGTTTGCTCCTGTTCAGATGGTGGGTTCCTCAGTCTCCTGAACTCACTGAGCATATGGGCCACAAACGTTGGCTGGGGCTCTTCAGGGTGCTGGAAACGGTCCAGGATGCCTCTCAAAATGTACTCCTGGTCAGGGCTGGACTGGGACAAAAAATCGGCCCGGGCATTTTGACTAGAGACCGGCCCACCAAGTATTATAGGAAAAACCATAAAGCCTTTGAATGAAAACAAACGCTGCTGTCACAGTGATGTACACTGTCTTGTTGGTATATATGTATCAATCTAATAAACTTAAACCTACACCATCCTCCCTATTCTGGTATTCTAAACAGTACCCGAAAGTAGACTGCTTGGTCGAGTTAACCTCCTGAACTATCTACAACACATGGTGAAAACCTGAAATTAAGACAGAGAAGACTAGAGGTGAGACATGATCATTACTGATTACTGATGACAGATTTAGATATATTTTCATAAACCATTCATTTGCCACATCAATAAACAGCATGGCAGGGCAAAATATTTTTTCTAACATGGCAACCTTTAAAAAGTGAAAGGAGACAGAAAGACAGGTGAGAAAGAATAAAACTTAATTGACTTTTTGATGGCATTTTACACACAGTACTGGTACAGAATCTAGAAAATGTGGGAAATACTGGCATCATATACAGTACTTAGCTACTTCTGAAGAAATTATGATGGGACCCTAAAAAAATTACTATGTACAATAATGGATTTCTATACATTTTACATCAGATGAAAACGTTGTAAGATTCAGATAATTATTTAATAAGAGCTAGATATTTTAAATGAGAATAAGAAAGAAAAGTATTTCTTTGTGCCCCCCTTTCCCTGTTAATGCCCTACCTGGCCCCCTGGCAAAACTTTGCTAGACCCGCCCCTGCACAGTTACCAGCTGTCAGCTACATAGAAAAGGATCCTGGTGTTATTTGTCTCTCAGAAACAGTTCATAACTTCCCTTCAACTCATTCATGTCACCTAAAAGGTAAACCTGTTTCTCCATCACCAGTTCAGCTCTGATGATTCAGTAAGGACATCTCCTGGTTTCATCTTCATGTTTCCCTCTCACCAGATATACAAACCGATATCATGACCAGCAGCTTTACAGCTGTGGCTCCAGCAAACATCAGCTGATACTAGAAAGTAATATTAAATAAATTCTAACAACAGCTGATCAAGCTTAACACTACAGGGAGTGCAGAATTATTAGGCAAGTTGTATTTTTGAGGAATAATTTTATTATTGAACAACAACCATGTTCTCAATGAACCCAAAAACCTCAGTAATATCAAAGCTGAATGTTTTTGGAAGTAGTTTTTAGTTTGTTTTTAGTTTTAGCTATTTTAGGGGGATATCTGTGTGTGCAGGTGAGTATTACTGTGCATAATTATTAGGCAACTTAACAAAAACAAATATATACCCATTTCAATTATTTATTTTTACCAGTGAAACCAATATAACATCTCCACATTCACAAATATACATTTCTGACATTCAAAAACAAAACAAAAACAAATCAGCGACCAATATAGCCACCTTTCTTTGCAAGGACACTCAAAAGCCTGCCATCCATGAATTCTGTCAGTGTTTTGATCTGTTCACCATCAACATTGCGTGCAGCAGCAACCACAGCCTCCCAGACACTGTTCAGAGAGGTGTACTGTTTTCCCTCCTTGTAAATCTCACATTTGATGATGGACCACAGGTTCTCAATGGGGTTCAGATCAGGTGAACAAGGAGGCCATGTCATTAGTTTTTCTTCTTTTATACCCTTTCTTGCCAGCCACGCTGTGGAGTACTTGGACGCGTGTGATGGAGCATTGTCCTGCATGAAAATCATGTTTTTCTTGAAGGATGCAGACTTCTTCCTGTACCACTGCTTGAAGAAGGTGTCTTCCAGAAACTGGCAGTAGGACTGGGAGTTGAGCTTGACTCCATCCTCAACCCGAAAAGGCCCCACAAGCTCATCTTTGATGATACCAGCCCAAACCAGTACTCCACCTCCACCTTGCTGGCGTCTGAGTGGGACTGGAGCTCTCTGCCCTTTACCAATCCAGCCACGGGCCCATCCATCTGGCCCATCAAGACTCACTCTCATTTCATCAGTCCATAAAACCTTAGAAAAATCAGTCTTGAGATATTTCTTGGCCCAGTCTTGACGTTTCAGCTTGTGTGTCTTGTTCAGTGGTGGTCGTCTTTCAGCCTTTCTTACCTTGGCCATGTCTCTGAGTATTGCACACCTTGTGCTTTTGGGCACTCCAGTGATGTTGCAGCTCTGAAATATGGCCAAACTGGTGGCAAGTGGCATCTTGGCAGCTGCACGCTTGACTTTTCTCAGTTCATGGGCAGTTATTTTGCGCCTTGGTTTTTCCACACGCTTCTTGCGACCCTGTTGACTATTTTGAATGAAACGCTTGATTGTTCGATGATCACGCTTCAGAAGCTTTGCAATTTTAAGACGCTGCATCCCTCTGCAAGATATCTCACTATTTTTGACTTTTCTGAGCCTGTCAAGTCCTTCTTTTGACCCATTTTGCCAAAGGAAAGGAAGTTGCCTAATAATTATGCACACCTGATATAGGGTGTTGATGTCATTAGACCACACCCCTTCTCATTACAGAGATGCACATCACCTAATATGCTTAATTGGTAGTAGGCTTTCGAGCCTATACAGCTTGGAGTAAGACAACATGCATGAAGAGGATGATGTGGACAAAATACTCATTTGCCTAATAATTCTGCACTCCCTGTAGAATTACTGAGCCTTTTTTCCCTGGTGCAAGTCCCTACTACTAGATTTACTGGCCTGCGCAAATTTGCGTAAATTCCCCCCGACCTTAACACCTCTTGGCACCCCGCTGAGATTTTCACAGGTCTTCAGCTCCATTGTTCTCCTGCTTTTGTTGTGCAAACACACCCTCCCCCAAACCCTAACCATGAGAGATTCAGGTCTTTCCTTCCCTGCAAGGCTACTTTCCTTCCTTACCTGCGGCGTACTATACACCATGGTAGTTTCTATGTGCAATATTTCTCTTCTCATATGCAATATTAGTTCTTGTCAATCCTTGTCACTACATTGGATGCCTGGCCATAAACATATATACACAGAGTTGTACATATATTTATATAGCCACACCTTATATAATATGCATAAAGTCTAGTTATACACACAGACACATCTATATCATATATATATATATACACACACACACACAGATAGATAGATAGATAGATAGATAGATAGATAGATAGATAGATGTGTGTGTATACATACACCAATATTTTTGAATACTCGTGTCCATATATATGTTTCCAGATTGTTTGTATAGTGCACTTTCTATACTGTGCTCTGTCCACTTTTTTTGCAATGACAATGCAGATTTTCCACTTGTGGGACAAATAAATGCAGATTTGCTGTGTGTGTGTGTGTGTGTGTGTGTGTGTGTGTGTGTGTGTGTGTGTGCGTGCAACATTGGCATTTGTTTACTCAGATCCAAGGCAGGCCAAACCTCTGTGTTACAACCTACATACAAAAGACAGACATTCACAATATATGGGTACACAAGTCTGTTTTATTTCAAAGTGTTTCAAACTTTACAGCGTTTGCAGACCCAGTGTCCATCATCCCTGCATTTGGCACAGGTGAATTTCTGACATGTTGCACAGGTAAACCTGCTGCGATTCCTGTTGCAGCTCTCTTGCACCTGGCACTGCGTTGTCTTTACAGTCCCTGGCACAGCAGCTGCCTCTGTGCTAATATTTCCTTGTGCTGCATGAATCGGCAACGAAGTTGCTGAGCTAGAAGACTCAGAAACAATCTTCTTTTGCCTGTCCACCCTGTACATGCCTTGTACAAAATGTAGGCATTCACTGCCGCCAGGTCCAGCATATTGTAGAAAACCGCTACTGGCCACCTGCGTGTTGCTGATCTAACGGAATACATCCGTGCCATTTGGTCCAACACGTCTACACCACACTGTAAAAGCAGAGCGAGAGAGTCATCAGTATGTTTTTTTCTATAGGCCTGTATAGCACACATCAGAAAACATTGTAGCACTGGTGTAAAATTGTACACACATTCACATACCTTCATGTGGTTATAGTCTGTTATCGTGTTGGGTTTCCTCTTTCTGCCGTCACCAATCGTCATGTCTTGGTGCATGGAACTTAGAACACACACAGTCTTGTTTTTTTTTTTAGGTGCATAAATTGTCAAGGAGACACTGCCACTTCTAAGCACTGAAGTGGAGAATACCTCTCGCTTTGCACTATCTTTTGCAAGTTGAGGAAGTTCACGCCGGACTTTATTCACCGTGCCCAGTAACGTTGTTTTGCGCTGCAGCAGTCTGTGCGACAGTGACAGTGAAGTAAAGAAATTGTCCGTTGTGACGTTTCTCCCATCATCCAAAAACGGCTCCATTAGTTTCATGACCACGTTCTCTGCCAGCCTCTCTCCCTTCTGACGACTGGGGTCCTTTCCCAAGTAAGGAGATGATCTGCAGACATATTTGGTGTCCAAATCCGTGGCCATCCAGAACTTGATCCCAAATTTGTCTGGCTTGGTTGCAATATACTGTGTGAATGGACAACGAACCTTGGTAGGGAACAGCTGTTCCCTACCAAGCATTTCTTGCAGCTGGCAACAACGGTCGTGCATTCAGTATAGCTGTGACTTCCGCAAGAAATGTGGTCAAAATCTCATGAGTAAGTTGAAGCATTTCTACCAGGCATTTCTGAAAGTTGTAACACAGAGGTTTGGCCTGCCTTGGATCTGAGCAACTCTGAGTGAGCAAATGCAAATGTGCCAGGCCTCAAGGATAATGGGTGGTTTGCACAACAAAAGCTGTAGGAGAAACAAGCTGACGACCTGCGAAAATCTCAGCGGGGTGCTTAACACTTCAGGACTTGCACCAGAAAATAAAAAAGCCAGTAATTCTAGGGGGTGTTGGGTTTAGGGAAGTTACGCAAATTTGCGCAGGATAGTAAACCTAGTGTTAAACGTGCTGCTGTTGTTTAACGCGACATCCGCTGGTTTCCTCTTTCTGGTGCAAAGTGGGCGATAAATAAACAAGAGAGAAAAGCCGATCAGCTGATCATTGATCAGTTTCATGATTGAAGTAGAAACAGGAGAGAATGAGAGAAGAAGAGGCAGCTGAGCAAGAAAGACAGAATAACTCCAGCTTTGTGTCTTTTTCATTGTAGCTGAAGTCCGGGACAAACTGTGTTCCTTTTCACCTCAGTACGAAACGCGCAATATTCCGTTTTTTACTAACGTTATAAATAAAATAAGATAAAACAAGTTCAACATCAATAATATCATAGCACCCGCCCAGCAGTGGCCGTCATGCTAGCTAGCACGCAGTACTAGTTATTGTAACTGACTGTAAAAAGTCAGCACAACGAAAATAAACTCCACCTAAACTTGGTTTATATCTGACCCAGATAGACTGCAGGTCATAACTTCTTACCTGAAGTTCAGTTCACCGTCTCGGGTCTCTGCTCCTCCTGCCTTTCTGTCATCCACCTGCGAGCGTGTTGCATCTGCTGGCCTCCACCACTTGCTAATGTTACTAAAAAAAAAAAAAAAAAACCCATCGGCCCATAAAAACGAAAAATCACCATCGGCCCGGTGGTGCATGGGGTGGGAGACTCTGTCCATCAGAGATGTTATTTTGGCCAGAGTCCTTCTGTCTCCCACCACCTGCACTGGGTCCAGGGTGCATCCCAGAACAGAGCTGGCCTTCCTGATGAGTTTATCCAACCTCTTCCTCTCAGCTGCCGATAAACCGCTGCTCCAACTTACCACACTATAAAAAATGACAGATGCCACCACAGAGTCATAGAAGGTCTTTAAAAGCGCTCCCTGTACTCCAAATGACCTCAGCCGCCTCAGCAGGTAGAGTCCTGTAAAGAGCATCAGTGTTGTGGCTCCAGTCCAGTTTATTATTCAGGTGAACACCCAGGTACCTATAAGAGTCCACTATCTCAATGTCCACTCCCTGGATGTTCACCGGTGTCAGTGTGGTGGGTCTGCGTCTCCGGAAGTCCACCACCAACTCCTTGGTTTTCCCGGCGTTGATCAGCAGGTGGTTCTGCTGACACCAGTCTACGAAGTCCAGAGTCCACTGTCTGTACTCTGAGTCATCCTCACCTGTGATGAGGCCGACTATGGCAGAGTCGTCAGAGAACTTCTGTAGGTGGCAGCGTGGGGAGTTGATGGAGAAGTCTGCAGTGTAGAGGGTGAAGAGGAACGGTGCCAGCACAGTTCCCTGTGGGGCCCCCGTACTGCAGACCAGCGTGTCAGAGACACAGCCCTGTGTCCTCACATACTGTGGACGTCCTGTGAGGTAGTCCAGTATCCACTGGGACATGTGGTGGTCCACTCCCGATAGCTCCAGCTTGTCTCTCAGAAGTCGTGGCTGGATGGTGTTGAAAGCACTGGAGAAATCAAAGAACATGATCCTCACAGTGCTTCCAGGCTTCTCCAGGTGAGTCAGAGCTCGGTGCAGGAGGTAGATGATGGTGTCCTTCACCCCGATGCCAGGCTGATAAGCAAACTGCAGCGGATCCAATGAAGACCCCACCAGGGGGCGCAGATGGTTTAGAACCAACCTCTCGAGGGTCTTCATCAGATGTGATGTCAGGGCTACCGGCCTGTAGCTGCTGAGGTCCTTGGGATGGGAGGTCTTTGGTACCGGTACCACACAGGAGGTCTTCCACAACTGTGGAACTTTCTCTAGTGACAGGCTCAGGTTGAACAGATATCCTAGGATGCCACACAGTTCATCTGTGCAGCATCTCAGGAGCCTGGAGCTGACGCCATCTAGACCTGCAGCCTTCCGCACCTTGATCTTGCGAAGCTCGTTCCTTTTCTTGGATTTGGGCATCTGCTAGATCTAAGGAGGTTTTGTAAGCATTAACAGACTGTATCCATTCTTCTGGGTGAAGATTTGAGAACCGTCAACATTGCCTGGGACGAAGCCGAAGCTGTCGCCACTGACCGACATCGATGGAAATCATTAGCTGCCTGATGCACAGCTCGGCGTAGGGGGAACTAAATGCTAAGTAAGTAATGCTGCAGCAAGGACTCTGGTTGTACTAATCAGCTCTAGAGAATCTGACTGGGATTGAGACAGAGCCCTGGTGGGCTGCATGGAGCCAGCTGACGAGATGGATTGCTCCATTTCCCTGATAGGTAGGCTTGGCACATATGGAGTAGACGAGGCCAGAGGAAAAGGGTGAGTAGCCTGGGCATCTGGTACTTTTGGGACTGGTCTTTCTTGTTGACTGCACTGCTCCAAAATATTCCTCTAGAGGTCCAAAGATTCATTGCTGGAGCATATCAACCTCTGCATGTAGACTTTGCACTTTATGCCCAATGTCAGCAATATTGTGTCTGGCAGTAAGTTGGTTTGGCGGTGACATAAAGTCTTCATCATCACACACGTCAGTCAAGTCAGGATGAGTAGCCATAATAGACACTTATCAGGATCCAAATCTGTATAAGGTAACAGTTGTGCTGAAATCAACTTCAGTTCTGATCACACACACAAAAAAAACATCCAAAGCATGTGAGTTCTCAATTTTACCATTAAATGTCCTATTTCACTTTGAAACGTGGAGGTAGAAGAAGTAAAAACATGTTTCTACTCACAGCAGAGTCTCAGAGGTGAAGCTGTGAAGCTGGGCTGTTCAGTGAAACGCTGCCCTCTGCTGCTCACAGGAGGAAACACAGCCTGCAGCTTCAGCCTCTCAGAGCTGCAACAGAGCAGCTGTGAGAGTCAGCCCTGAAGGTGAAACACTGTCAGCAGATCTGAATGGACACCAGGCTGGATTCAGGTTTGTTTAATGTGCTGCTAAGCCTCTGGGTTGTATTCAGTGGTTAAGAGGAGGCAGTAGAAACACTCAGCAGGACAGTCGAAAACTCGCGTATGTATGAAGCATGAATGACCTTAAGCTCTGTCTGCAATTTGTCTTCCTCCTCAATGTTATCGAACTGGCAAAGCTTGGTGTATGTCATGGTCCGGAGTCTGCGACTTTCCTCCTCTGAGCTTGTCCAGGGACCGCAGATGGGGGGGTCCAGGCCCAATGATGCAGCCTTCTCTGTAGCCTGTTTTGCTGTGGGTCAGCCTCAAAACTCCATCAACCTTGGATCCTGCAGCCAGGTCAACGGCTTTCTCCTGCAATGCATCAGATGCAGTAGAAGTTGCTTGGAAGATGGGACAGGCGATCTCCAGAAACAGGATGAATTCAAAATCGATGGTTGATAAGGAAGCATCACCTGCCGAAGAGTCTGGTATTGCCTCATGAAACTGCATGAAAGCTGGATCTTCCTCATTGTCTTGAGAGCAGTTTCTCTGCAGGTCCACCTTTGTGAGCTGCAGTGGTCGCTGCTCAGGGTACAACATCTCCTGCATTTTAATAAATGCAGAGTGTGGTTATGACGAGTTGGCCACAAAAGTGCAAAAATTTTCAATCAGGCTGAAAAATCTGACAAAACACATATTCGAGTTTGCACTCTCTACCAATACCAGATTAAAGAAGTGTGCCTGACGGTGCAGATAAGAGGCCTTTGGATTTGTTATTTTGCATCCTGGACTGAAGTCCCTTAAAGTGCCCGCTCAAGTTTGCAGCCCCATCGTAACGTTGACCCCTGATGTTGTCAATCTTCAGTCAATATTCTTTCAGTAGAGCCATTACTAACTTTTCAAGACCATTATGGCAACCAATTGTCCTGACACAATATTGCGTTTCGCTTCTGTTATTACCACGGTACACTGACAAAAACATATACTTTTATTCACAGGATAAAACACTTGTTTTGTATCACTAATTGTCCAGTGCGATTACAACATACAATATTATTGTCACTGCTACATTTCTGTAATGCGTACCAGAAATTATTTCCACTACTAATTAATTACCGTTGAGCTCAAAGGTTATATTAATAAACGGTTAACGATTGTGTATTTATGACGACGATTTGTGAGACTGGTAAACTTACCTTTGTTTGTACGATGGTCTTTCGTTCTACACGGTGCATTTCAAGGTCCTGTACCCATCCGTCGGTAAACTGTACCTGGGCTTGTTGCAGTGACCTGAAGTTACTAAACTTCATGAGTGTATGCACTCACTCCAAGAACCGTATAATTAAAAGCATATCTGTTTGACTTGGCTTTCCTGACCAGTTAACACCCTTTTAATCTTTTAAATTTTAATCTGTTAAATCTTTTATTCGATTTTATTAAATTTATTATTATTTTTTATTAATTTTACTGCTGTTTTTGTCTCATCAGATTTTGTATTTACCTAAATCTCCTGGTCTGTTAGTGCCTCTATCCTGTCTGTGCTAGTGCCTGATTTGTACCCTGTTATTGATTTATGTTGACTCTACATGTTACTGTGAAGCACTTTGGTGTGCCTTCGGGTTTTTAAATGTGCTATATAAATAAAATTGTATTGTATTGTATTGTAATTATAAATCTGAGCGTGGTGAAAGTTGGGCAGCACGCTAACGTCTTTCGTCCACTCTGTGTGCTCGTAAGGGTCTGACCCTCTCACACCTTTGATTTTTTCCTCGTATCTTTTCTTTGCCTTTTCGTCGAGTCTGTCTTTGTACGGACCGGCATTGTTCTCCTTAGTTTTGTACATTCCTTTTTTGTGCGGCAAAGAAAAACCAAGAAGGTATTGGAACCGGAGAATGAACGTTTTGCGGTGCTGCAAATGCTTGCATTTGATGCGGTACTTGGATTGTTTTGCCACGAGTTCCCGGAATGCAATGCGCGAAAGTCACGTGATCTGTCAATCGCTATAGGAAAAACCATAAAGCCTTTGCATGAAAACAACTGCTTTGATGTACACTGCCTTGTTGGTATATATGTATCAATCTAATAAACTTAAACCTACACCATCCTCCCTATTCTGGATTTTAAACAGTACATAGCAGAAACAAAAAGACTGCTTGGTCGAGTTAACCTCCTGAACTATCTACAACACATGGTAGAAACCTTAAATTAAGACCAAGAACACTAGAGGTGAGACATGATCATTAATTAATATTAAAATTAATAAATGACAGATTTAGTGATATTTTCATAAACACCTCCTTTCCTTTTTTTGTTCTCCATTTTCTTTAGTTCGTCTATAAGATTGCTAAACAAGGGGGAGGGTGCATCCGGCCTCCTCGGCTGTAATTGGTCCAGCCCAGAGTCGATCATGACCAATTGGCCAATCCAACACCTTTCATTATATATACCCTTCCTAAAAAAAAAAAAAAAAAAAAAAAAATCCATTGGCCCATAAAAACAAAAAATCACCAGCGGCATACCGGGCAAATGCCCGGTATGCCCGATGGCCAGTCCAGCTATGGCAAACACTACTAACCATCAGGTCATCTGAATTTTCTTCTGTTCACAGGCAAATGTCTGGTAAATTATGTTTCTTTATGTTGCTTTGGTTATATTTACCATGGTGTCCATGTTGTTTATTCAGGTCCTATATGTAAGACAGGTATATGGGAACGGCCGCCCAGTACTTCCTGTTTATATAGGGTCATGAGGTCAATGATTGCATCATTGGGTGTAACCAAATGGAGGGTTTTTCATTTTGTATAGTATTGTTTATTTTCTTTAAAGTAGCCTTTTGAGTTATATTGTATGCAGTGTTTTACTTTACAAACCATTTAGCTGAGTAAATGAGTTTGTCAGTTTCATGCATAATCTTATTCCTGTTCTTTGTTTAGAATTGTATTGTTTGGTCTGACCTTTTTGTCTCAATGGTAGGGACTAACGAGGTCAGGTGTGGGCAAAGTCCTGTATATAGCAAGTGGGATTTTTGCATGCCTGGTTCATTGTTTTATGGTAAAATGGAGATGCCAGCAATAAAGTATGCTTAAAAGAACTTCAATCGTCTGCTAATGCTATTTAGTTATCACCTTCCTTGCTGCTTAAGTTATGCTACATCACACTGTGACTCACTCTTTGCCTCTCCTCCTCCTTCATCTCCTCGTCATATCAAATCAAATCAAAATTTATTTATATAACACATATTAAAAACAACAATGTTGACCATAGTGCTTCACAGTCAGTAAAAGCTTGAGACAATTAAGACAAAACAATAAAACAGGACAACAAACAATAGGTAACAACACAACTAGTTAGAATCAAAAGCCAAAGTAAAAAGATAAGTTTTAAGACGTGATTTAAAAGACTGGATAGACTCGGCGGTATGAGTATGAACAGGGAGGTTATTCCAGAGTCTTGGTGCCACGGATGCAAAGGCCCGGTCACCTCTCGACTTCAGTCGAGACCTAGATGTCTGTGAAGGTTCTCAGTCATCCAGGTCATCGTAGTCAAAGGAGTTTGCAAAGAAAAGCGTCTGGACTTCTTTAAGTTGCTTGAAGACGTTTCACCTCTCATCCAAGAAGCTTCTTCAGTTCTAAGGTCAAATGGCCGAGAGTCCCAGATTTAAACCCAGTGGGAGTATCCCCCCAAGGAGGGACAAAGGACCCCCTGGTGATCCTCTAATCACATGAGCCAAGGTGTGAAAGTGGGTGTGGGACCTAATCAGCCAGGGTTTCGGGTGAGCTCATTGTGAAACCTGGCCCCACCCTATCATGTGATTTCCTGAGGTCAGATGGCCCAGGATGTGAGTGGGCGTTAAGGCGTCTGGGGAGGGAACTCAAAACTGGATTATAGATGGCAGACAGTTGGTGTCGTAAACCACCGCCTCTGTTCAAAGATGGTCGCTCACAGTGGACATAGATGGCCTCTTTCACTCCTCTTTCAAACCATCTGTCCTCTCTGTCCAATATGTGAACATTGGCATCCTCGAAAGAGTGACCTTTGTCCTTAAGATGCAGATGGACTGCTGAGTCTTGTCCTGTGGAGGTGGCTCTTCTATGTTGTGCCATGCGCTTGTGAAGTGGCTGTTTGGTCTCTCCGATGTAGAGGTCTGGGCATTCCTCGCTGCACTGTACAGCATACACCACGTTGTTAAGTCTGTGTTTTGGAGTTTTGTCTTTCGGGTGAACCAGTTTGTGTCTGAGTGTGTTGCTGGGTCTGAAGTACACTGGGATGTCGTGCTTGGAGAAAACTCTCCTGAGTTTCTCTGATACACCGGCTACATAGGGGATGACAACGTTGTTGCGTCTGTCTTTCTTATCCTCCCTCGCTGGTGTCTGATCTTCTTTTCTGTGCCTCTTTGCTGACTTTATGAACGCCCAGTTAGGATAACCACATGTTTTGAGTGCTTCCTTTACATGTGTGTGTTCCTTCTTTTTCCCTTCAGGCTTAGAGGGAACAAGTTCTGCCCGGTGGTGTAGGGTCCTAATTACTCCAAGTTTGTGTTCCAGAGGGTGATGGGAGTCAAAGAGGAGGTACTGGTCCGTGTGTGTGGGCTTCCGGTAAACTTCAATGTTGAGGTTGCCATTCTCTTCAATGTGCACCGCGCAGTCCAGGAAAGGCAAACAGTTGTCCTTAGTGTCTTCCCTGGTGAACTTGATGTTTTTATCCACGGCGTTAATGTGCGCAGTGAAGGATTCCACTTCTTGTCTTTTGATTTTGACCCAGGTGTCGTCTACATATCTGTACCAGTGGCTGGGTACTCTCCCTTTAAAAGAGCCAAGAGCCTTTCTTTCCACTTCCTCCATGTAAAGGTTGGCTACAATAGGTGACACGGGGGAGCCCATGGCACAGCCATGTTTCTGTCTGTAGAAGCCTTCGTTGTATTTGAAGTATGTTGTGGTAAGGCAGAGGTCTAACAGTGTGCAGATCTGATCGGGTGTGAAGTTGGTCCTGTCTTCCAAGGAGCTGTCTTCTTGTAGTCGTTTTCTGACAGTCTCCACTGCCTCCGTGGTGGGTATGCAAGTGAAGAGAGAGACTACGTCAAAGGACACCATGGTTTCATCTGGATCCAGGGTAAGTTTCTGGACCTTGTCGGTGAAGTCGGTGGAGTTCTTGATATGGTGTGGGGTGTTCCCCACTAGAGGTGCAAGGATGGTAGCAAGGTGTTTCGCAATGTTATAAGTGGCTGAGTTTATGCTACTGACTATGGGTCTGAGTGGGACCCCTTCCTTGTGGATTTTAGGAAGTCCATAAATGCAGGGCATGGCATCCCCTGGATAAAGGTGGTGATATGTGAGGCGGTCAATGATTTTGTCCTTTTCAAGGTCTTGAAGGCAAGCTATAACTTTCTTTTTGTAGCTGCTTGTGGGGTCTCGCTTTAAAGCTTCGTAGGTGTTGTTGTCACTGAGGAGATTAGTGATCTTTGTGTGGTAATCTGTTGTGTTTAGGACCATGGTGCACCTTCCCTTATCCGCACCCGGGTCTTGTGGAAGACTGGACAAAACGGAGAAACTGGTGAGAGGAATGGGATCCCAGTGCCGAAAGCTTGCTTCACCCTTTAACCTCAGCCTGTGTCAGACATTTCAAAGCCAGACAGACCAGCAGGTGTAGTTTCTCCTGTGGCCACCAGAGGGCAGACGTTCAGCAACCAGCTGCACTGCTCCTCAGAGTCCAACATCCTCAAACCAGGAGGCGGGCTCAGTGCTGGGGAGGAGCTGGACCATCAGAGAGGAGGGAGTTATCAGAACTGAGCAGAGGAGCGCGCTCAGTCAGGACAACTCACTGCTCCTCTGAGCATCACAGGAGCTCCTTCCTCCCTCCTCTTCCTCCTGACCGTCTTTCATCCTGATGCTTCACAGCTGCTGAAAACCAAAGTGCTGCATGGAGGTCATTTCTGTTCTGCAGCTCACTAAAGACTCTGCAGTGCAAACTTAACACACTGCTGCATTTTTACATGAAACATGTTTCAAACCAGAGTTTCGTCAGCATCAACCATGATCTCTGTTTACTCTCTAATGTGAAGATTTCAGGGATGAAGGTGTCTGTTCTGAGGATAAATGAGGCTGTTTGAACTCTTTCCACCCTGCAGGTCTCTGCTCTGCACTCACACAGTATCGGTCATTTAATTCTTATTCAGAGGTGGAATTTCTTCTCATGACTTCATGTATATTTTGCAGCCTTGGCCTCAAAGGGTGCATGACATGTTCAGTGTCATCAGTATTTATTGATATTGTTGGTTCTTTATCTTACAATATAAACGTCCTTAAGGCGACTTGTGAAACTGAATTAAACAGTTGAGTTGTCGGTGTGAGCAGCAGACGGTTGTTTTGAACTAAAAGTCTTCTGCAGGAAATATTTGTCTTTGTGCTCACACGCAGTTTTATGTAATCATTATGTTTAACACATTTCCCTGGAAGAAGGGTGCAGACGAGCACAGACACGGTCTCGTTCAACTCTGCTCACATTAAATATATTTGCATATCAAGCCTCCTTCTCAGGCTGAAACATGTAGAGTTTAAAGTTTGTACAGATGGGATGAAGCTTGCTGGTGAAAATCTGCTTTAATCTTCACTTTGACTGCAACACAGTGATTTGGCTTCATGTACAGAAATCTGTCTTTATGTAATGTTCATGTTCATGAAGGAAACCTGACTGTACAACACTCACGGTTATTAACATGGATGTAAACACAACAGAGAGGAATCTTAATCTATCAGCTTACTCTGGTTCATCTCTTTCCTGAAAAGTACAAAAACAAATGTGTTTCAGTTCTACCACGACTCAGTTACTCTCATCTACCTGCTTTCCTGCTCAGTTCTGCATCCCTGGAAACAACTGTTGGATCATCTACTCCAGTCACCTCGCCACTCAGCTGGACACTGACTCTATCACCCTCCCCTGAGCCTTTGGACTTCTCTCCAAGCATGTAAGCTCTCTCTACACTCACAGTTCAACTCTTGCCCACCTTTTCCATTCAGTATTAACCTCCTTCTGTTTCCAGTGATCTTCAGGCCTGAGACTCACGCTACAACTTCACATTTCCAGTCTATGTCCCTGTGTTAAATAAAGCTTTGTCAACTCACAGTCCAGTTGTCCTTTGAGTCTGCTTCAGTCCACTCCCACATACCAGCCTTCTGGTACATGACATGAACAAATTGGAGTCTATTAGATAGATATGATACAAACCACTGCAGTGCAGTACCTGTAATACCTACAGCATGTTCTAATCGCTCTAATAGGATATTATGGTCAACAGTATCAAACGCTGCACTGAGGTCTAGCAGGACAAGCACAGAGATGAGTCCACTGTCAGAGGCCATAAGAAGATCATTTGTAACCTTCACTAAAGCTGTTTCTGTGCTGTGATGAGCTCTGAAACCTGACTGAAACTCTTCAAATAAGCCATTCCTCTGCAGATGATCTGTTAGCTGTTTGACAACTACTCTTTCAAGGATGTTTGATATGAAAGGAAGGTTGGAGATTGGCCTATAATTAGCTAAGACTGCTGGGTCATGTAGTTTAAATCAATAGTGTTTTATTACTGCTACCTTGAAGGCCTGTGGAATGTTGTCCATTAGTAGAGATGAGTTTATTCAGGCCTTCGTAATAGATTTGACCTCTGACCCCTCCTATAGCAGCTGTGGTTCCTTCATCACAGTTACACAGAATATACTCTGAAAGGCTTTATCATTTCTTAGTTAAAGTAATGAATCAGTTCTTCTTGTGGCTTCGGTGTTTCATGTTGTTTCAATTTGTGTTGTGAAGCAAAGGCAGTGAGTTCACTTCAGGTGTGGAGAGCTGTCAGAACCAGAAGTTCTTCAGTAACCTCCCCCTGTACCTGCAGGGAAACGAGTCTGCAGGCTCACACAAGCCGATAATTTAAGGTTTGATTCTGTCCAACAAAGACTCCCTGAGGATGTGCTGATACACACTGACGCGCTGGCTTCCTGTCTCTGAATCTTCACTTGAGTTTCTTAGGAAATGATTTTTTATACACCAACCTGTGAGCAGCTTTTCTACATTTTTTTTAATTTGAGAGAAACATCGAGCACAGCCTTAATGAAAAATCTTTGTAGTCAACATAAACTTTAATGCAAACTTTAAGCCTTTAATACAGTTTAAACAGGTGAGTTATAAAGACCTTCGCCCCTGTACAGTTACACTGTCCAAGCTGTTAAACAGAACATGTGAACAGCAGCGATGTTTCTTCATTTC
Organism: Oreochromis niloticus; assembly: GCF_001858045.2. NCBI lineage: Eukaryota > Metazoa > Chordata > Actinopteri > Cichliformes > Cichlidae > Oreochromis > Oreochromis niloticus. Next base: position 34,122,600 of record NC_031969.2, on the reverse strand, counting down.
ACAGCTTGCAGTCCTGCAGCATGCACAGATTATTCACACGGACCGTAACACAACAAGGAAAGAGCTCACACAGTTTCCATCAAGAAGTCATTTTAAGGGTTAAACAACTCTCGTATTCCATAAACATGAGTTTGAATAATTCGGAATTGAATTATATACAAACCATTTTCTTCTTCTTTTGTGTGTATATTGTAGAAATGTTTAGCTTATTTTAGAGTTTAGACGTGTTAAGATAGAATGTAGAATTATGGTAGAGACACTGACACTGCCCTGGAGATAAATAAAGGCCTGACTGTGTCATGAACTTAGGAGTAGATCTTAGGAGACCCTCCCCCAGTTTGAACTGTGAAACAAAGACAAAAAGGAGTTAATGTTAAGTGGAAATTCCTCAGGGCATACCCAGGTGGGGGTCTTAACATATGTAACTTGATAACTGTGGTCTGGAAGGGAGATGGTTTTTTGTGGCCCCTAGGAAGAGACACACACCCACAGTGTTTTAACTGATATACTCCCACACCTATATGCACACTCACTCACGTGCACTCACATAGACATACGGGTACGCGCACACACAGGCACTCACATGCTCGTGCATACACACACAGACATACAGAGTTTCCAGCACACCATGGGGGTTTTAAACTACCATACCACCTACCAAGTGGACAGAATGTACTTTTCATTTCATGCATTTTGTACTTTATTTTAAACTTTAATACTTTTTTCCTCTCCTCTATGTAAGCTGGACTTGGAGTTTGGCAAGCTTACAGGAGGAAAGACGGATCTCTTTTTACGGAAATGGGAAGCCAGTATTATTCCGAAACTCAAATCAGTGGCTGCCCTGGAAACAAGAATGTCCTCTCTGTTGAAGGATTTTGAAGAGAAGACTGAAGGTATTTTTTCATAAACACAAACCCCTCCCCCCTCACGTTTACTATTAGAAAGTAAGGGAAAAAAAGGATGATCAAATTAATAGTTCTGTTTACTGTCTTTAAATGACAAGTAAGTGGATGTTAAAAACTGAATAGAAAAACTACACAAAAAATGTTTATAAATTTTTACTTTTGTTGTTCTTTTCCAAAAAATTGTTAGATGCTACGCTCTGGTAAATGGGCTGAAATATGTCTATGTTTACTGATGGTGGAGAATGAGGTCTATGGAGATGGTTGTGAAGAGAATTTAAATTATGTGGCCTTGGGCATCGTTATTAGCTGCACATATAAGCCAAATGAGCAGTGGTGTGTGTAGAAAATTTTTGTTGGGGGGGCCAGGTAGGGGCACAGATTTGGAGAAGGGTGGCAGATGTAATTGGCAGATAATGTTAAAAAAAATTCCACCAACCGTTAACCATCATTCAATAACCCTGTAAACCTAATAACTGAATTTGCTTCTGACTCTTATTAGAATGAGGTTTTAACCACTACGGTGCAAAATTTTTAGATACTGCGTTGATGAAGTACAAGAGATACAATCAGTGCTTTGTCAGTGTTTACTCAGCATTCAAGGACAGCAATATTTGCAGAGTATTTTTACTGACATATAGGGCACATATGTTTTGGGCAAAAACATTTTGGAATATTAAAATACAAACATTTTTAACATACAATTAGCAAATTAGCCAATGCAAAACTTTATCTGCCTATTAAAAAAAGAAGATAATCTTCTTACAAACTGGTGTTTGATTTTGAAACAGGAAAAAAGTGGGGAAACAAATGAAAAGACTAACATTTGAATGAAACCTGAAAGCAAGTAAATACTTTCTATGCTGCCTTATGGTAAACTTTGGTAATATTGATGTATAAAGAACAACACTGGCTGATGATGAAATACAGTCAGCTGGCATGGTGACACTGCCAGTATTAACCTGCAGGGCTGCACTGGGACAAAAAATTGGGCATTTTGACTACAGACCGGCCCACCAGGTATTAAAGCCATAAAGCCTTTGAATGAAAACAAACGCTGTTGTGACAGCGATGTACACTGTCTTGTTGGTATATGTATGATTTCTATCAATTTTACGTCAGATAAAAACTTTGTTCGCAAGATTCAGATAATTATTTAATAAAAGCGAGATATTTTAAATGAGAATAAGAAAGAAAAGTATTTCTTTGTCCCCCCTCTCCCTGTTAATGCCCTACCTGGCCCCCTGGCAACACTTTGCTAGATCCGCCCCTGCACAGTTACCAGCTGTCAGCTACTTAGAAAAGGATCCTGGTGTTATTTGTCTCTCAGAAACAGTTCATAACTTCCCTTCAACTCATCCATGTCACCTAAAAGGTAAACCAGTTTCTCTATCACCTGTTCAGCTCTGATGATTCAGTAAGGACATCTCCTGGTTTCATCTGCATGTTTCCCTCTCACCAGATAACCAAACCAATATCATGACCAGCAGCTTTACAGCTGTGGCTCCAGCAAACATCAGCTGATACTAGAAATTAATATTAAATAAATTCTAACAACAGCTGATCAAGCTTAAAGGTGCTGCTGTTGTTTAACGCGACATCCGCTGGTTTCCTCTTTCTGGCGCAAAGTGAGTGATAAATAAACAAGAGAGAAAAGCCGATCAGCTGATCATTGATCAGTTTCATGATTGAAGTAGAAACAGGAGAGGGAGGGGGAGAGAATGAGAGAAGAAGAGGCAGCTGTGCAGCAAACACAGAATAACTCCAGCTTTGTGTCTTTTTCATTATAGTTAAAGTTCGGGACAAACTGCGTCTCTTCTCAGCTCAATACAAAACCTGTAATATTTTCTCTGAATGAGGGACCATTCCCTTTTTTAAGGAGCCGTTGGCAACTCTACTAACTCACCTTATGAATAAAATAAAGTTCACCATCAGTAACATCACAGCACCCACCCAGCTGTACAGAAACTTCATCATGCTAGCTAGTACACAGTACGAGTTATTGTAACTGACTGTAAAAAGTCAGCACAACGAAAATAGTCAAAGGAGTTTGCAAAGAAAAGCGTCTGGACTTCTTTGAACTGCTTGAAGACGTTTCACCTCTCATCCGAGAAGCTTCTTCAGTTCTAAGGTCAAATGGCCGAGAGTCCCAGATTTAAACTCAGTGGGAGTATCCCCCCAAGGATTGACAAAGGACCAGGGTTTCGGATGAGCTCACCCGAAACCCTGGCTGATTAGGTCCCACACCCACTTTCACACCTTGGCGCATGTGATTAGAGGATCACCAGGGGGTCCTTTGTCAATCCTTGGGGGGATACTCCCACTGGGTTTAAATCTGGGACTCTCGGCCATTTGACCTTAGAACTGAAGAAGCTTCTCGGATGAGAGGTGAAACGTCTTCAAGCAACTCAAAGAAGTCCAGACGCTTTTCTTTGCAAACTCCTTTGACTACGATGACCTGGATGACTGAGAACCTTCACAAACGAAAATAAACTCCACCTAAACTTGGTTTATATCTGACCCAGATAGATTGCAGGTCATAACTTCTTACCTGAAGTTCAGTTCACCTGACACTCGGACCAGCAGCCGCCTCGGGTCTCTCCTCCTCCTGCCTACCCTTCCCTCATCCACCTGCTAGCCGCCGTGGAAGCTCCGCCATGTTCGATGGCCAGTCCAGCTATGTTAAACTGTTAATCTTTCGCCGAAAAACTGTTTTCTGCGGTGCCTCTTTCTTGCTTGGCTCTCCTACCTTTGCTAACATGATGCTCATAGCGCAGAAGCCGATGCTGCATTCACTTACACTCGGATATCTGAGCTTCACTGTGAAAACATAATCGTACATTTGATATTTCATTGGATTTTATTGTTTTGGCTTCGGGGTGGCACCTGGGGTGGCCAGTCTGGTTGGGGGGGGGGGTGGCCTGTGCCCCCCCAGGCCACCCCGCTGGACACGCCACAGCAAATGAGGTGCCTTAAGCCTCTGCATTTCTGATTTCATCTATTCACAAAAGAGACAGTAATTTTTGTTTTACATCTCATAATTAATTGAATAACACATTTTTGTATTTTGAATAATTTTCCATCTTGCTTTTCTTTGTTAGATGAGGCTTGTTACACTGCTCTTGTGGTGTTAACACACCTGTTCCCACCCGTTGGTACCAGTTGTTGCAGCCTTAAATCAGCTATAACACACTTGGTTGATTTTGCACTGGTATGTATTCAGTAAAGTTCACACGGTATTTACCCGAGGAAAGCATTTGTCTAAACCTCACTGATTACTTCTCTAAAAATCTATTGTTATCTTCCCATCTCCAAGTCTGGAACATCTCCAAGCCTGGAACAAGTATTGCATCGCTTTGCAGTGATCCTGAAGCATCGTCCACAACACACCAACCCCAGCTGATATGCATCGGTGATCTAAAGAGTGCAACCAGGCAATACGTCATTGTTGCTAAGAATGACAAAGTAACCATTCTTCTGAATGATGGCCTGACGGGTGCTGTGGATAAGCGTATGTAACTTGTCCTATCCAGCACCGCTTGGCTCTGTCTTCACCTTCTTTGAGTTTGTCTATGACCTGCCGCTGTCCACCCAAAGGAAAACCAAAGTACTGGAGCTGGTTGCACAGATTAAAGTATGCAAGTAAAATGTTCACCTGTCCAAAATGTAGAGAGTCTGTGTTCACAGAGGTGAGAAACCTCATTTGGCATCTTCGTCAAACACACTGCTTATCAGATGGACAAAACATGAAAATTATATGTAGCCAAGATGGCTGCTCAAGGACGTATTATAACTTAAATTCATTTTCAAAGCATCTGCATAGATCTCATTCTACTTCATCTTCAGTGGATGCTGACTCAGTTCAACCTTCTTACCAAGGAGAGACATCAAACAGTTCAGTTGAAACTGATGATCTAGTTCCTGATGTTTTGGAGATGCCCAGTGATGTAGCAGGTGCAGTATCAAAGTTAAAAAACTATACTGATCTTGGTGAATGTGCTGCTTCTTTTGTGGCACAGATGTATGCATCATCAAATATTACTTTAACAGATGTTACAAGAAGTGTAAGCTGTACAAAGGAGTTGCTTGAGAAAACTGTAGACTGTTTGCAAACGTCAACTGCTGCTTTGTTGAGTAGCTTGGATGTACCACAAGACAGTGAGGCTGTTCAAGCATTAATGAAGGAGTTTGAAAGTGTAAAAACATATCTGAAAATGTAGACACAATATATAAAATGAAGAAATACTTCACTGAGAAATTTTCCCTTGTTAAACCACAGGAAATTTTTCTGGGTCACAGGTCAGATACTGTAAGAAAAGATGGTCAGATGAAACAGGTTTTGGCAGCAGATACATATCAGTATGTATCAGTCATTGAAACGCTGAAGTTTTTATTCCAACATGAGGACATACAGGACTTCTTTGTTGAGAATGAGAAGAACACAGATGGCAAAATGCGTGATTACTGTGATGGCTCTCACTTTTCCTCACACCCATTGTTTAAAATATACCCTGCTGCTCTTCAAATACAACTTTACTTTGATGATGTTCCAAAGATAAGCGAGGGCACGACGAGCTACAGGAAGACACCTGGGATGGAGATGGAGGCGATGTTCTTTTCAAACCGTGTCAGAAGTCGTTAATAGACGTTTGTGGTTTTGATTTGACGTATGCATGTATTGTATCTGCTTAACGCATGAAGGGGCGTTGTATAACCCTGATGATATAAAACAACTGCTTGTGTAGTGTTTGAGAGATCACTGCTGTCTCTGTACAGTGTTCATCTCCACACGTGTGTTCATTAAAATCATCGTTTGACCTAATCCTCCTGGACCAGTGTTGTCATTTGGATCCCTCCTCAATATTTGAATCCATAACACCTTGAAACAACAAATCCTTTTGGTTCCAAGACAAAAATACATAAGCTATGAGCTGTGTATTTTATTATTCACCTGTGTCTTTTGTTCAACTCAATTGACAGGGAGGTATATGGATTTGACAACATTTTGCAACCACTTCTTGATGACTTTAGATTTCTTGAAAATTCTGGTCTAAATGTGGATCTAAAAGGTCATAGCCATCAACTATATGGTACAGTTTGTGTGTTAACAGCAGATAATTTGGCAATTCATTCACTTTGTGGCTACCTTGAAAGTTTCTCTGCAAACAAATTCTGTCAGTTTTGCATGATTGACAAAGCAGATGCACAGTTGATATATGATGAAGACAAAGTTGAGTTGTGCACCAAAGACAGTTATCAGGAACATGTCAGCCTAAATGAACCAAGCAAAACTGGTGTGAAAGAGGACTCCTCATCTGACAGAAAACATAAGTTTTGATATCATGCATGATATACTTGAAGGTGTAGCCCTTTAGAGGTTAAATTAATGCTTCGCCATTTCATTTATGAGGAGAAGCTGATGACTTTGGAGCAGCTAAATGAGTGGATTTCTAGTTTTCAATATGGACATGGAGACATTAATAACAAGCCAAGTGTTATAATGAACTTGAGAACCAGTGAGAGCACGTTAAAACATACAGCCTCTCAAATGTGGTGCCTTTTACTGGTCTTTTTTGTTTGGAGATTGTGTAGACCGAAAAAGTCAACATTGGCATTTATTGATTTTATTGAGAGAGATATGCAGTATCATCTTTGCACCAGTTGTTACAAGGGGGTTTGCAGTATTCCTAAAAGAACTGATAATAGAGCACCATACTCTTTTGAAGCAGCTGTATGCCACAAATCTTATTCTGAAACATCATTTTATGATATGTTATCCAAGGATGATGGTTTTGTTTGGACCTCTCTCTAAACTTTGGTGTATGCGATTGGAAGCCAATCCATTTAGAAGACGAGCACATTCAGTTTGTAACTTCAAAAATGTGTCAAAAACATTGGCTTTTAAACATCAGGTTCAACACATGTATCACTATAAGCATAGTGATAATCTAGCTAAGAAAATGGATGTGTCCAATGCCTTTCTAGTTAGTGTGGGTTCACTGAAAGAAGCAGATGTCTTTTGGACAACTTGAGGTTAACCCTACGGCCAGACTTATAGAACTGGTTCTGTATTAGCACTAAGAAGAGACCAGTGTGGGGTAAGTTACTTTTAAAATGTATTCCACTACAGATTACATGCCCCAAAATGTATTTTGTAACGTATTCCCTTACGTTACTCAATGACAGTAACGTATTCTGAATACTTTGGGTTACTTAATGTTATTATCATGCTTTTTACAACTACATGAATGTACCATTGCTGTGTGATTTATTACTATTACTGAAGGTTACTCACCATACCAATACCAGCTAGATGTTTAAATCTTAATATAAATGAGTAACAGTAGGTGGACATTAGGTAAGGCTGCACTTTTTGCACTTTTTTCTCCCTTTAAAAAAAAAATGAAATGTACACATTTTAACACATCTTTGTGTTGACTTATTTGACACAGAAGATGTGTTAAAGAAGCAGACACATTAATGGTGTTAAAATGGACATACCATGTGTTGTCCCTGAGCTGATCTCTTCTAAGAGTGTACCTTCTCAGATGGTTTATTTGTATGTCTATAAATGTTTTTTGTTTTTTTTGTTTTTTTAGATTGTCTGAGCCAATGGTGGCAGTCTCCAAACTGTTCTTAGCTCAGGCAGTTCATTGCTCTATAAGATGCTCTTTATATTGGACAAGCTGTGGTCAGAAGTTTCCACACACTCGTCAAATGATTACCCCCACACCAAAGAGATGGTGGTGACCTTCTCCAGCAGGCAGAGGGATCACCACCACCATCCACGGGAAGCCAGTGGAGGTAGTTGAGGAGTACAAATACCTGGGAACCATCTTTGACAACCTCCTGAAATTCTCTGCCAACACAGAGGAGATTCTCAGGAGGTGCCACCAACGGCTATACCTCCTTAGGAAACTCAACTCCTTTGGAGTCAGCACACCCATCATGATGACTTTCTACTATGCCTTCCTCGAAAGCATCATGACCTTCTCCATTACCTGCTGGTTCCACTCCCTCAGCCTTCATACAGGAACAGACTGCAGCACACTGCATCAGTGTGCTCTAAAATCATTGGCCTGCCTGTCAGAACTCTGGCACAGGTTTTCAGCCAACAGGCCCTCAGACAGGCAGCCAAAATCATCAACGACCCCTCTCACATTCTTCACCCCGCATTTCAATGGCTCCCCTCTGGGCGGCGCCTCCACTGGTGGTAGCAATATTGTTGGTTTTGTTTTGCTCCTAGCTCTTACGGTGTCTTCACTGAATGTTTCAATAAAAACTTTTCCAATAAAACCTCTGTGAAGCATCAGTATAAGAGACCATCATTCAGCCAGGGATGCTACATTTATTATCTCATTCTCATTGCCTGTTTATGCCCTGTCCTTATCTTTAATATCATGCTGCTCTCTTGTATCTTAATTGCCGCTTGGGGATAAATAATGTCTCTCTGATTCTGATTCTGGGACCTCATCCAAAGGGAGGACAATTTTTGCTTCATAGAGCATTTATAAATGAAAGTGAAATAAGCTCATGAGTGAAACAAGTCTCAGCTATCTTCATCACAGAAGCGGATGTGGATCAGCATCGTGGATGCAGACACTTCAGGTCACTTCACCCTTTAACCTCAGCCTGTGTCAGACGTTTCAAACCATTGACTGTAGAAAACATGGACGACACGACTCCGCCTCCTACCATTGTGCAAAAATGAAGCCAAAATATCCCAAGAGCACCTGGCTGCAGCCACTGTGGAGCTCCACAGTAACCGGATACACATGACCTCCACACTAACCGGAAACACGTGACCTCCACAGTAGCCGGAAACACGTGACCTCCACAGTAACCGGAAACACGTAACTTCAGTTAAATCGACTTTGACAGCGAAAACTAAATTGCGTTTTTGCTCCTATTGATGCTGCTGAGAAATAAAAATGGTTTTAAGTGGGGTTTTTTTAACACTCTGGGTTTGTTCAAAAAAATTCAACATCCCCTAAATTGTTCGTGGCCAAAAGTGTACAGTGGTCCCTCGCTATAACGCGGCGCACCTTCCGCGACACTGGTTGTTTCGCTGATTTCTTTCTTTTTTTTTTTTTTTTACAGCACATCGTGTTGTGCGTTCTGATTGCTGTAGACCATTGTCAATCAGTCTAGTCCAGTGTCTGTACAGGAGCGGTCCCTAATAGGAGTCCTTTGGTACCGTTCCGCGAGAGTTGAGGCTCCGGTGTGAAATGTATGGTTGTAGTTGTGTGTCTTATTTTGAAAGAACTATTTACCCGTTACCATAGCGACCAGAGAGCATTAAGAAGCAGAGAGGAGGATGTCACTGTGATTGTTGTTGGCGCACAGCTCAAGTCACGTTTATTATTATATTTACAAAATACCACAGTTTCTTTTTTATTCTTTTGTTGTATTTATCCGCGACACCTTAAAGGTCGTTCCCTGAAAATATTGTCTGACATTAAAGTGGTCCGTGGTGCAAAGAAGGTTGGGGACTGCTGCTGTACAATACAGAATGCGTTTAGCTTGTCGAATTTACATAAATCTTCAATCGCTAGCAGTGTAACTCTGAAGTGCTGTACTGTATGTTTGTAAGTTTTCTCCCAAAGAAACACAACAATGCCGACGAAACGTTTTGCACCCTTGTTTGTTGCCAAAAATGGCCACTTTTTGTGTATGTTCACAAAATGCTATAAAATGTATATTTCTTAAAACATTTATCTACTTTTACCGACGTGACTCTTTAAAATAGCACCAGTCCTTTTCATCAAAATCAAAATTGTATCTAAATTTTTTACTCTTTATAGCCAGTTAGGTTATATATTACCATTAACTTTTCAGATAAAACGGTGATAAAGTCCCAATGTTTTCATCTGAGCATCGGGGAAACGGCTGTCTTGCAATTGTTGAGGTCACTAGTGTGCGCCCCATTTCTTCCAGGATCACTCTCTTTATAGGTTTTAGTGGACTCCTAGTACTGTGAAGTGGTTTCATGGTACATAGGCATTGTATTCCAAGATCTGGGAGATTGTAGAAATGAGCAGTGATGCCCTTCCTACCATCTTTCCAGAAAAATAAGTGATCTGGAAGCTGTTAGGCTTACTTCCAGCAACAGCACTTTCTGCACCTGCATAAACTCCCGGACACATTTACTAACAGTGTTTGTTGCTGTATGTGCTGCAGCTGCAGCTTTGAATTTTTTTATTAATATATATTTTGTTAATATTTTGGCTATGGTGTCTTGTTATGAAATGTACAAGAGTAAAAGTGTTTTTAGCAGGTGCTTCAAAGCTAAGTTTGACTGGGAAACTCAAATCTCAATAGCCAGTATCAACAAAAATTCACTGCAGCCTGTGTAATATTTGATGCGTCATAATTTATTTCAGTTTATCTTGCAAATAGATATTTGCGTTGCAATGTCATGCACAAACACACACAAGTATTAGATCCTTAAGATCAAACCTGTGTCATTCTTTTGATCCACTGCAGTGTAGTAGTCAAAAAAAGAAGAAGTGAAGTGGCCCCAAATGGCCAGGATAGAGCCCAGAGGGTTAATGCGTAAAATGTATAAAAATATTATTGATTACAGGGTAATATATTAATGTTCGTATCAACAATAAGCTTTTTACTCTGAAGTTACAAGTATAAACAATGCTGTTGCATTTACACTTAATTTTTTTTACTATAAGTATGGACATGGAAACAAGTGGATATTTAATAACACGTTTAACTGGAATTCTGTACACTGAAAAACAAACAACACATAAAAAACACAAATACAGCCAGTGCCTTCATCTGTCCATTAAATGTCAAACATCGCATTGACCCGTAGTCCCTGCTCATCAGCACAAGCTTTTAAAAAGAGCTCCATGTCCTCTGCAAACTGAAAAACAAAGAGGAAGAAGTCCCTCTACACAAAAACACTGCAGATGACAAGCCAGGCAAACATCTATTGATCTGTTTGAATGCCTCCTCATCATGTGAGCCTTGAAGTTTTTTTTCAAGAAGACTAAGACCACAGTGAGGGCGTTTCATTTTCAAGGACTTTCCACAAGCCACAGTTTCATTTAGCACAGAGGGTAGAGCACATGAATGTTCTACCGAAGATTCAGAAAATGGTTTAGATACTGGAGACAAGACATCGAGAGGCAGATGGGGCTCCTCGGAGAGTTCAGTGGGGAGCAGTCCTGAATGCTGACATGAGAAAAATTGCCTTGCCATATCCCCACGCTGTATGACTGTCATGTTACAGACAGGGCAGTGAAAGTGCACCGGTATATCATTTTGTCTGTAAGAGAGAAAAAAAAACAAAAAAACAAAAAACAACATGTAATTTAAATGTAGTTTTATAGAATGCAATCAGTTTATCTAACAATCGGATTGTACATATTAACAAAAATATCCAAGCCATCCTCAATAATGAAAGCAAAATGGTGTGGATCACAAGAGCTGTCAGGAAATGTGGTGAACAGGAAAAAAAAATATTTACGGAAAACACGCTTTTTTCTCTCGCTGATGAATGCACTGAACTGTACAATGTGAAAAGCAACTTTTAAGTCAACAAAGAGACTGCAGAGGAGCTGAAAAGAAGTGCATATTTATAACTTTAACTATGAGGTATATTTAATACCAACATACCTTTGAAAGGCAAAGCATTTTTAATGTGTCCATTTATATGCTCCTGACAATAGGGCTGAAAGTGGGGCACAGAGGGCAGTGAAACAGCCAACACGTGGTGCATTACTGCAATTCTGGCTTGGAGGCAAAACTCCAAATTGATATGAGCATCTAAAACAGAGAGAAAAACAGATAAACACCATATACACATTTAAGTTCAGGTTTTAGCAGAAATAACACGTTACAGTTAGCATGTAAGAGATTTGTGGAGAAAATTCTTTACAAAAACATAATTTACAAAACACTTTTATTTGTGGCATACGTATCTATTGACATATAACAGACAATTTAACAAAGGCTAACTAATATCTGGGCAATAAAAAAGCAGAACAGAATGGAATAGAGAATATTAGTATTTATACATATATAAACCTCTTTGTGACAAACTTTACAATGTTTTTGCAGGTGGAATGAGAGACATGAATAAAGTGCAATATGCAGTAAATTGAACAATGTGCATTGATGTTACAGATGGTGAAAAGTAGTTCAATAACAAGCAAAAAATAAATACGTTTGAAACTGACCACTAAATGCTAACCAGAGGTGTCAAAAGTACACACACTCCTTACTAAAGTTTAGATAGTTCGGAGGTATGACCGTTGTTGTAACGCTAACAAAGTGCCAACGTAATCAGTGTAAGCAAACTAGCTGATTCCTAAAATTATATTATTATTAACTGCAAATTTATACATGAAAGACTCTGTCCCAACCTTTACGATCCACTTGCAAGATTTCCGCAGTCGATGATCCACGCAGGAACGTATTTCTGCCTACTGTGGAGGTCACGTGTTTCCGGTTACTGTGGAGGTCACGTGTTTCCGGCTACTGTGGAGGTCACGTGTTTCCGGTTACCGTGGAGCTCCCGCTTGTGGAGGCTGCCATCTTGCAAATTTGGAGCCAGAGTCTGGCGGTGGAGCGACTGTGTAACGCTCCCGCCCACACACCCGCTGGACGTGACCGCAAACACGCCCCTCTACACTTTTTACGTAGCCCGGATGCTCCAGTTTTTTTTGCTGGTTTACCGCTACTGACGACTCGTTTAATTAAAGTAAATACAACCATGTCACTGTTATAAAAAAGACGCACAGCTTATCATCTTATAGTTCTAAAATCACTCTGTTGTTAATTCGTTAGCTAGATTAGCCGCTAGCATACGCACTGTGTTGGAGGCTTGTTGCTACCTAGTTAGCGATGCTACACACCTGTTACTCTAATAGTCTGTGTTATTGAAGGATTCAGCACTTGTGGGTTTTTTTATCCATTTTTAGACAGCGATGAGATCATCTGCACACTCTACAGAAGCCCAGAGTTACTGTTTATATCAAAAATATAATGCTGTCCTTTGAGATTTTAACATAAGACTGTGAGTGTAATGGATCTAAAACTGTTTAAATCTTCAGAGCCCTCTACAGCCTGGTAACATGGAGACTTTAAAAACATCAGCAGAAGGTTTCAGTAGTGTAGTCTAATTTGTTCTTTTCATTTAATAATAGAGTCCATATTATATCAACAGCTACATTCACCCTGGAGAGAAACTAGTGAGGGAGACCATCAGGACCAAGCTGGGTTTCCTGGGTCCAGAGGTTTGGAGAAACTTCTTCCTTTTCTTTCATCACAGCTGTCCTGTGCCAGATGTTCTGTTGACCCACTGTAAGAGGCATCATTTAAGAAACACCAGGAAGACTGAAGCTCATCGCATTGATCAAGCAGGACTCATGATCTTCACCAGCAGCTCCCTCACAGGGAAATCTTCAGCACTCCTCCGTAGGCCCGATCCAGGAGATGGATAAACCCAGCATTTCATGAACACTGTGATGGAGACCTTTGGTTTGTGTAATTATATAAATACTCGGATACTCCCCAGAGGCTCCAGACTTTGACATAAAGATATTATATTCAGTCCTGTAGTCCTGTCCTCTGGTTACTCTGGTATGAATAACTCTGAATCACTTTATGGTAAATAACACTATCTGCAAAAAACTGTGAAAGAATTCCAGATGACAAGTTTGTAGTTCAACAAACAAGTGACGACCTTTGACCTTCATCAGGTTTTATTTAATTGTGCCAGAGAAAATCTCATATGCTCTTCATGCAGCTGAGTACATCAAGTGTTTAAAACGGAAGCTGTGCAGGTCTGAGATCAGCAGCTTTGTGAAACACCAAACTGAGGTCCTGTTAATGCTGATATATAGTGACACAGTTACATGAGTGATTAATCCTTTTGTTTTTTTGTCTTTAACTTTATCAATAAAGCTGCAGCTTTCACTACAGCACGTGTGGTACTTTAACCTTTGTACTGTTTTCATCAGTTCATTTTGCAGTTAACATGTTGGATGATCTGTCTGCTGTCACTGGGTGGTGCTGAGGTCTGAATCTGAGGGCAGCTCCTGTAATCACAAAGACAACAGAACCATCAAACTCAAATATAAATTTTATCCCTCAAAATTGAAATAAAGCTGATTCTTCTGTCCTCACACACTCAGGATCCGAAGTTCTTCTCTTACATTTTTCAGTATTACAGTACAGTACAGTACTTTAATCCATAGTTCCTGATTAATGAGGAGTTACTGAAGTACAAGCTTTTAAAAAAGATGTTACTGTCTTTACAGATGTGGCAAGAGACTGAAAACATGCTGTTGTTTGCACATATTTAATATTCAGCTCTGCACAGGAGCTGCAGCAGCGTGCAGCCTGTTGCTTTTACAGTATAATACTTGTAATAAAAGTACAGTAACGGTAATTAGTGACTGATTAGCCCGGAACGTTTCTCTTGATGTCTTTAGTAAATTCATTCACCTGCACAGATTAGCTAAACGAACCCTGACAGCCGAGTGCTCATTTTAGCTAGCTAGGTCTCAGGACATAGCTAAGGACGGTAGTTACGGATTAGCTTACAAACACGTTTAACTTACCGAAAAAGTGCAGCGGGGCCTCGGGTCCTTCTGTCGGGTAGTCCAGTTTACTGAAGAACACCTCAGGCTGTCAGGTTAAAACACTCGGTTGTGTTTTCGTAGCGTAAACGCTGGCCCTCCTCTCAGAGTCTACGCTCTATCTGCTATTCCCGAACAGAGATACGCAAGTTTCTCCGTGACTGCAGCTGCCAGTCAAAGCTGCCATGATGACGTTTCACCCCAATTTAACATCGCCGCGGTAGGAATTAGAATCAAACTTATGGGAAAGGAGACCCCTTGGACATCAATCAGCATGATGAGAACTATTGATAACAAAAGAAAGAATCTTTGGAAAAAATAGAGACGTTTTGGCTTCATTTTTGGGGAGCTGTGGCGTCGTCCATGTTTTCTACAGTCAAACCCAGACAGACCAGCAGGTGTAGTTTCTCCTGTGGCCACCAGAGGGCAGACGTTCAGCAAACAGCTGCACTGCTCCTCAGAGTCCAACATCCTCAAACCAGGAGGCGGGCTCAGTGCTGGGGAGGAGCTGGCTCAACAGAGAGGAGGGAGTTATCAGAACTGAGGAGAGGAGTGCGCTCAGTCAGAACCACTCACTGCTCCTCTGATCATCACAGGACCTCCTCCCTCCTGACCTTCTTTCATCCTGCAGCTTCAGCAGCTGCTGATAAACAGCTTCCCTGTGGGTATCAATACAGAGTTTGTGATTCTGGTTTTACACACACAGTTAGGCTCTAAAAGCAGCTTTCACTCAGTTTTCTTTACTCTGCAGTCCAAACACAAAGTGCTGCGTGGAGGTCATTTCTGTTCTGCAGCTCACTAAAGACTCAACAAACTGCTGCATGTTGACATGAACCATGTTTCAAACCAGAACTTCCGACAGTGAAAGCTTCGTCAGCATCAACCTGCATGTTCAGTGTCAGTGCCAGCAGCCGGATGTTCTTAAAAGGTGATTAGAGGTTTCAGTTGTTTTTCTTTGACTTGCTCTTTCTGATTATGAAAAGCATGTCTAAAATACTCGTATGAAAGCATATTTTGAGTGGTTTTAACTGTGTGAATGCTGTGAGTAGTAGGTTTTGAGTGATTGGGTGTGATTTGTACAAAAATAATAAAACATAAGTAATAATAACACTACAAAGGTTCATAGTAGAGTGAGTGAACAAGTGGAAGTTTGAGAGAAAAGGCAGTGTGTGTGATGATTCCTGATGTCTGAAAGGGCTCTATTTAGAAGTGTGAGCGTGACATAAAGGTGTTGGTTTTAGATCAAGATTTAGTAGAATTAAAGAGGGTTTATAGACTATGAATACAAAGAAAAACAAAAGAGTTCGATTAGTCTGCAGAAACAGGAATTATGTGTGCCTGTGGTGTGTCAAGACAGCTCACAGAGAGAAACAGACGAGTTAAAGTCTAAGAAGATGAAGCGAATGAATGTTTTAAGAAAAGTAATGAAAATGATATTAATTGTATGCTTTAGTGTGTCAATACGGGTGGATCTATCTCAACCTGGAACCTTGAGTGCAGCGACAAAAGCGACAAAATAATGACAGAAATAATTGACAACTATATTAATGGACAGACAACACATACACAAATTGTTATATGTGAAATTATTTTTGGAAAGAGTCGGAAGTGAGATAGTTTAGAACTCAGTGATAAGATGCATGAATTAAACCTTATTGTAACAAACACTTGCAATGAGGAAGGCAGCTTATACTCAATTATTATGAACGCAAAGCCTTGATGCCATAGGCAATTTGTTTTGTTTTTGTTTGTTTGTTTTGTAAGTTTGGAAAACAAATTTGTGATCATACTTGTGGATCACAGTGACACATAATGATTAGGCGTATGATTTGTTGATGCCTAGTTTTAGAGCTGTGAGCTATGAACTGTAAGCAATGCAAAGTTTTTCCCAACTTAGAGGTTTGACACATGCCAGACAACTTTCCTATGTAGGCATTTTGCTTTCACAGTCACACATCAGGATTGAAAAGTGTGGACAGTTGAACCCCAGCACACTTCTCCCTACTTTGCAAGATGGTGATGCACACTGCTGTATAAAGGAGCTAGGAAGCTAGATGAGGAAACAAAACCACGCGCTGACCTTCACAGCACCCCACAGGCTGGTTTCGTTAATATCTTTGTAGACGGTTCAGCGTCCAAAAGTAGCCTTGGGCGGAACTGTGTAGGCTATGCGGTAACCACAGTAGACACAATTTTAGAAGCAAAAGCACTAACTTCCACACACTCTGCACAGAGCGCAGAACTCACAGCTGTCATACGTGCCTGTCAACTGCATGAAGGACAAGACATAAACATATACACTGACAGCCAGTATGTCTTTGCAGCTGTGCATCATTTTGCAAAAATTTGGCAGAATAGAGGGATGGTTAGTGCAACATGGAAATCTTTTAAAGGCACTGTTGGAAGTGATAATATTGCCAAAACAGTTAGCATTATGTAAATGTGCTGCACACCAGAAAGGCTACGCAGAGGTCACTAAAGGCAATAACTTCGCAGATCAAGCCGCAAAAGCAGCAGCACAACAAACTACAGACACATTAATGTCTGACTCCTCAATGCAAATACCACTTGATGTGCTTATAAATGAACGAAAATCCGCACCGACTACAGAACAAAAGAAATGGTTAAAATGTGGAGCACAGCTAGAAAATGATTTGATGACTTGTAATGGCAAACCAATACTACCAAAATCCCTACACAAAACAGCAGCATTAGTGACACACGGTTCTACTCATGTGTCGACAGGAGGAATGGTAGTTATACTCTCTAAACATTTCTACACCCAAGATTTCGAAACTTCAGCAAAAGTATTTGTCAGAACATGCATGATTTGCCAAAAACATAATGCACAGGGAAACCTCAGACCGAGAAGAGGTAACTTTCCCACACCACCTCATCCTTTTCATACAATCCACATGGATTTTACTGAGCTAAATGAATGCCAAGGCTCAAAATACGCTCTAGTGATCATAGACGTATTCTCAAAATGGCCAGAAATCTATCCAGTAAAAAAAGCAGACGCCATCTCAGTAGCAGAACATCTGTGCAACCGTTTCATTCCAACATATGGCATCCCCACTCTGATAAGATCAGACAATGGGACACATTTTGTTAATGAAGTAATCAGTAAGGTCTCTGAAGCACTAGGATTCAGCATCAAACACCACTGTGCTTACCACCCACAAAGTGCCGGACTAGTGGAAAGAACTAACGGCACAATAAAACAGAGACTGAGAAAATGCATGGAAGAAACAGGGAGACCATGGCCTGAGTGTATAGGCCTGGTAAAAATGTGGATGAGACTGACACAAAGTTCTCAGAAACTCACACCTTTTGAAATTATTCACGGTAGACCATTTCCACTACCAATCACAAGTGAGCCCATAGATAAGTCAATAAGAGAAACTACACTAGCCGAATGGATGACTAAATTACTTGAAAATAAGGAGATTGTTCTAAACAACCAACTGCCAAGTGACATCTCTCCAGTGTCTTGCAGGTTGAAACCAGGTGATTGGATCCTGATCAAAGTACTCCAAAGGAAAAATTGGAGCTCACCAAGGTGGGAAGGTCCTTATCAAGTGCTACTCACCACACCCACTGCCTGCAAAATAGCAGAAAGACCGTCCTGGATTCATCAAAGCCACTGCAAAAAAGTGAGTGACAACCTAGACGTTTAGACGCCGACACCCCTAACTCCTGGTGATCTATTGGTGGAGGGAGGGCTGATCGGGTACACCCCGCCCTCTTCTTCATGCCGGTAGTCTACTCATCAGAGGTCACAGGTGTGTCTGGTCATCATGAAGACACTCGTCCTCCTAGTGGCTAATGTTGCACTCCTGGTGAGTTTATTAACACTCACCCGAAAGAAAGAAGATGAACAACACCACCTGCAGACAAGATGGACACATGACAACTCACATCTTCGTGACATGACACAAGACCACATTCACCCATGGATGAATAACGCATGGTATCGATTAGAGATGGCATGATACCACTTTTTTATGTCTGATACCGATATCATAAATTTGGATATCTGCCGATACCGATATTAATCCGATATAGTGTGTTTTTTAATCAATAAAACTGTTTTTTTAATATCTTGCTGCATTTTGTATAAGTTCATACTCAAGTTTAAATAAACAACAACACTAAAGCTATTCTGTTATACCTGTATGTAAAAAATACACTGCACCCAAAATATTTCATAGTTCAGCAACACTGATCAATCTAATAAACTTAAACCTGCACCATCCTCCCTATTCTGGTATTTTAAAGAGTACTTAACAGAAATATTAAGCAACCTAACTAATAGGGTTGCAAACTCCCACAAAAAAAAAAGGGAACCACCCCCCCACCCTCCACCTCATGATGCTTAATCGACATAATCAACTTTAATTTGATGCAGTGTGAAAAAAAATGCACAGAAATAAATTATTTTTCAAGAATAATTAAATAGATTCAACATCTTTCTTCAACAGAATTGCAGAGTGCACAGATGGTACTTTCCCAAAGGAAAAAGTACTATAGCTTACTAGGGTATATTAGACTTAACAGTTACTATATACAGTAATGGACTTCTATACATTTTACATCAGATTAAAACTTTGGGTGTAAGATTCAGATAATTATTTATTAAAAGCTCGACATTTTAAATGAGAATAAGAAAGAAAAGCATGTCTTTGTGCCCCCTTTTCCCTGTTCATGCCCTATCGGCCCCCCTGGCTAAACTTTGCTAGATCCGCCCCTGCACAGTTACCAGCCGTCAGCTACGTAGAAAAGGATCCTGGTGTAGAAAGTAATATTAAATACATTCTAACAACAGCTTATCAAGCTTAAACGTGCTGCTGTTGTTCAGCCGCTGGTTTCCTCTTTCTGGTGCAAAGTGGGCCAAAAACAAAGAAGAGAGACGGACTCACGACAGAAAAGCCGATCAGCTGATCATTAAGGAGTTTCATGAAGTAGCGGCAGGAGAGGGAGGGAGAGAGAGAGGCAGACGCTCCATATATCGGTGGTTAAGCTTAACGCAGGTAAGCTTTACAAACATTCAGAGATGAACTTACACACTTGCTTTACTTCTCTCTGGGATAACTTCCTCGGAGATGAAATGCTGGTTTGCTAGCGAGGCTACAAATACACACAGCCGCTCTATCACGTGAGCACACTGCTCCGACTGCTACGGTTATGAGCCGAGTTACGCCGTGTCGCAAGTTTTGTGAGGTGCTTTTTTTATATTTACTGGATCGGATTACATTTTTTATTTCTCGCCGATATCCGATCCAGTAATTTACGTCAGTATCGGACCGATACCGATACCTAATATCGGATCGGTCCATCTCTAGTATCGATATATACATGACAGCACACCCAGGAAAGACTGCTATGTTTGCTCCTATATGCCCCCAACGACACAGTACGCCACCTTGTACGCGAAGGCAATGGACATAATTCAGGCAAAGTGTGCCGCAAGCTACGCCAGCCTTGGGTATCAATTCCAGGGAATCGTGGTCAACCATGAGGAACCTCTCCAGATAGGACTACGAAATGGCACATGTGACGAATGGTTCTGGGCTGACCTGAAAGTGAAGCACAGAAGTAAGGCTAAATCATTCCCAGTCTTTCTTGAAAACAATGGGAATTTGAGCCACAGCCCATGCTACTGCCAAGAGAACGGATCCACGCCAATGGGAAACACCACCAACTGCAAAGCAGTACAAACGCACGCTCCTGGAGGGCCCGTGAAGAGCAGCAACATCTCAAATGGCACCTTCTGGGTGCAAGGGATGGCCTGGCTCTGTGGCCAACGGGCCTATTTTATCCTTCCTGGGAATTGGACAGGTCAGTGCGCTCCCATTTTCACATCTGACCACACTTTCAAGATAACCATGGACGCCACGTCAACTTCGACGTCAACAACAAGAAAAAGACGAAGCACCCCAGACCTCAAGCAGCATGATTCCATATGGGGTTCCGATGTCCCAGAGGAATTTAAACTTTGGACTGACAGACAAAAAGTTACTCATCCACTCTTCCCATGGGTGGGGGTAGAAAACACGCTTTAAGGATAGAGACTCTGAACTACCGTTTTGGACTTTTTCTGAATGCTTCATGTAAAATCGACGACGAACAGGATCAAGAAATTGACGCTCTGCGCGTTGCGGTAATGCAACACAGGGTAGCGTTGGACATGATTCTCGCCGAGAAAGGAGGACTATGTGTCCTCTTTAACAACACATGTTGCACATACATTCCAGATAATGTGCACTCACCAAACATGACTGATGCTCTGAAAACACTCAGACAACTTCGGGATGCACAACAACGAGACTCTGCCACAAACACGGAAGACTGGCTTACATGGCTCTTAATCCCTGCTGATTAAAGGACTTGTTTTTGTTGGTGTTATAATACTGTTATTGTGTCTGTTCACTTCATGTGTCATACCTTGTTTGAAGAACATGGTATCAAAAATGGTAACTGCTTCAATTCATGCTTACATCACCCTATCACAGAATGAAGAAGATGATAATGAGATAGACACTTGGATATAACATACTCACAAAACCCAGTATTTTATGATGTCTTGGCTAAAAATGTTTACAAGTGGCCGTAGACTGATACAATGTTAGTGGTTGCTATGTACATATATAGGAGGAAAGATCAAACAACAGGTGGGAATGTTAAGGGGTTTTAGGATTTTAGGATTTTTATTATGTTATGCTTAAAAGTACATTTCATTATCTAGATGTGTTTGCTCTTTTAGTATTCAGCTTAAATAGAGAAGTTACGGTCTGTTCAACAGGAAGCCTGCATGCAGCACAGTTCTATTTTATCTCTTCCTGTACGTCTCTAAGAATGCTATAAATAAAGGCTGACAACTATTGCAGGGTGCGAGTCTCCGTGAGTCTCACCCATGTACACGCTAACCTGTCTGAGTGTCTTTATTGTGACCTGAGTTGCAATACAGGAAAACTCCTGACAGTTTGTCTGACACAGACCCACCGCTGGAACGAGACAATTCTAATACAACAGCAAAAACAAGACGCAAGTCACCAAAGTTCTTTGTGTTACTTGTGCACGAGGGAGAAAACTGTGACGAGCGCCGTTCCTTCGCTTGACCCCAGTTGCTCTCGTCTGCTCCCTCGTAACACTGCTCTTTATTGTGGTTACATGACTATGCATAAGTTCATTAACATATGACGTCTTACACAGGCATACATGTGAAGAGTACCTTTTCTGTGTGCCGTGTAGGTATGTGTGTGTATGTGGGTCAAGATGTGACCCTGTGACGACTCCCCAAAGCTGGTGCCAGGAGTCCTGTGGTCCACCTAAACAAAGGGCTCTTATACTTAAACAGATACAGAGTAGGTGTCCCTCCTACCATAAATCAGCAAGAGAAGATACAACCTCTCTCAACCTAGGAGGTGTGTGATCCATGCCAGAACACTCTGGAAGGCACACAGAGTCTTTACAGACTGCTAAGGATCAAACCTCCATCAAGCTACAAACATTTATATACTTCTAAGCATAAATGACAATAATAAAACATAAACCCAACAAAAGGAAAGAAAAAGTCTACAGGAAATATTTGTCTTTGTCCTCACATGTAGAGTTTGGCATCCTGACACACTTCCCTGAAAGTCCGAAGGCAAGCACAAACACAGCCCAAATCAACTGTTTTCATGCCACGATCAAAGATTTTATCTATAAAGAAAAACAATCCTGCCATTCTCTGTGAAGTGAAAAACGCTGCGCAATTTTTCATCCAAATTTCAAGACAGAACTGAGACGTGTGGTTTGAATGAGCTGACTGTGTAAGTGTTCGCAACAACACAGACACAAAATGCTTTTTTAATGTACACACACAAGGACAGTTCATGAAGCACGTATGAAATAATTTGTCTTCATGTACATAAATTGGAGTGCTTTTGATTTGATGGAGGAACAAAGATCACGGAAAATAAGTGGTGTTAAAAATCACTAACTGGAAAATCTTACATGGATGTCTTGATGCATGCTCAATCATCCAGTTTTTACTTTTTACTGCAGGTTTCCAACCGTATAAACAGAACATTTGCACAATGACTGAAACCAGCACTACTGAATGAACAATGGGCTGGGACCTCACACCCACATGAACCTTTTGTGTGTTACATGGATGGTTATTAAAAGTCTTCTGCAGGAAATATTTGTCTTTGTTCTCACAGGTAGATTTATTCAGTAACATGACTCTGAGACATTAATACCCTTCCCTGGAAAAGGGGCAAAGGCAAGTACAGACAGAGAGTAATTAAACCCACTTCATACCACAGCTAAAGGTCGATTTTATCTGCTGTAAAAAAAAAAGAAAGACTGAGCCGTTCTTCAGAATCATTTCAACACCTTTTTGATGTCTGTGTTCATTCATGTTACAGAAAGTGTAAAAATATAAGCTACATTTAATATTTATAATATGAATAATCTGAGACTATAGCAAACAAAATAAGCATTTTACTCATTTAATCATCATACAAAGGAACAGCATCTGTACACGTCTGTTAGCTGAGTGGAGTGTGAAACGTAATCTGCTGACATTCATTTTCTGTAAGAGCATCAAACACATATCTGTTCCGGGATAAAGTTGGAAGAAATGTTGGAACACAGATGGGCAGGAATTGCAGGAAGCCGGAACCGGACGTGTTCTGGTTACACAAAGTTAATGTGCCATAGAGACCCGAGAGCACTTGTGGTTTTGCCTTTATGGCAAAAGCACCTTACAATCAATGTGAGGCTGGAGGAGATAAGACACGGTATCCTCCTGTGTCATGACTTATGAGATTAATCATCAATTTGTAAATTCTTCACACATTTGAATGATCTCTAAATCACTGTTGACAAAACAAAACACACCTTTCAGCTCTTTGTGTATTTTGAAACTGTTTTTTTGAGACCTGGAATGTAAATGTTCCCACCTTTAAAGCCTTTTGGTCTACTTCTGTTGTTTAAATGTCCTGTAGGCTCGTAGTGGGTAAGTAGATGTGACGGTCAACACAAAGAGGTTCAGACGTTTTTTATAGTGCATGTTTGAGGTATATGTTTTCATTTCAAAAAAGATTATTTATTCACTGAACAAAGAGAAACAAAGTATCGATACTTGGATCAGTTTGCCCACCTCTACTATGTAGGCCACCGCATGATGCAGAAACCCTGCTGACCCGGCACCATGTCTTCTAAACATTCTCTGGGACCTGAAGTATGAAAAGCAAAATCCACAACATTGCTGGTGAAACATTCTTAGTGGGACAACACAGGTTACGCAGTCGTGACCTGCAAACTCAGAGACCCCGATAAACCATATTGCACCTTACATGTCATTAGCTAAACCACACACAGGGAAATGGGCAATGGGCGGACCTCGGGTGATTTGCAGGTAAGAGTGACAATGCCGTAGACAACAAGCCATTCCCAGGCTGCCCTGGCACACAGTGTTCACCATTGCTGGGGGCATATATGTCTTTGTTAAACTGTACAGCCCAGGCACAAAAACAGTGCACCTAACAGGGCAAAACCAAAAGTGACAACAGAGGCAGAGGGAAACACACTTGCTGAAATGCCTGAAATCCTCAGTAAATAAGGCCATGCTTTCCTGAGCACACACCGTTTTATTTATCACCAGAAGCAAAGTATTTTTAAGTACAGACTCAGAATCAGGATGCTCTATTAATCGCAAAGAAAATTATGTGGTCACACTTGCTCCAAGACAGTAAGAACAGTAACAGACTCAACTAAATGAAATAATACAATATATTACAAAGAAGAAGCAAAAGCTCTAATATATACACATAGCTCAATTATAAATATATAGAATTATTTTGACATTTTGCTCTAAACTGTAAAACTTATTTTCACTGTGGAGCCATTCCTCTGCA
Source organism: Oreochromis niloticus (assembly GCF_001858045.2). Taxonomy (NCBI): domain Eukaryota; kingdom Metazoa; phylum Chordata; class Actinopteri; order Cichliformes; family Cichlidae; genus Oreochromis; species Oreochromis niloticus. The sequence goes on along the minus strand of NC_031969.2, from coordinate 34,098,183 downwards.
GACGATCAGAAAGCTGTCTCACAACTACTCTTTCTAGAATGTTTGATATGAATGGAAGGTAGCAGCTGTTTGGCAGTTGTTGAAAAAGTTTTGTGAGCTTTAGATTCTGGCGTTTCTGGCAAAATGAATTTATATTTAAAAACTGATTCAGGATTTAATGAATCGATATTGTGGCCACAACTCAGAGCAGCAGCTTCAGCAAAGGAGGTGCTGAATGGAGGTGGTGAACCAAGGGTGTAGATTTGGCATGGGGGAAGGGACATGTCCCCACCAATATCCAGCAATTATTGAATTGTCCAGACCAATAATTTGATCTCTTCGAGTAAAGAAAAACAAAGAAAACAAACAAACAAAAAAAGATCTGTCAACGTCTCATTCACCCAGCGTTACAGAAAGAGTTAAATTACGTTCTCTACTGGAGTCCTACCTCATGTGACAAATATGGCCAATGTGATTGGCTGTGCCTTTCAGGGAGCTCTGTTTAATTTTAGCAGCGGCAAGCCTGCGCTGCAAGGACCTGCAAGGAGGAGAAAAATGCACTCACACTACAAACATTACTGATGAGTCAAGATCTGCACACATTGACAGAAACACTGAAGCAGCTCCACATTTTATTCTTATTGTCATGTATGTCCTATTTGTCAGGTGACAGAAGAACCAACACAAAGCTCAGAGAGTAATGGTGATACAAGATCACAGTTGATGACTTGATGGTTCATTACTGTATTTGAAGCACATGTGTGACTGTATGTATTTGGAATGTCTCACTGTTATTCATCAGGTGACAGAGGCAGCTCTGCCATGTTGTAGCTCGGACAGAGGTGAAGAGGCGAGGTCACAGGTGACTGACTGATGATTTGGTGCTATAGATTAATGAGAGGAGAAGGCATGTGTTTGGCTGCTTCACATAGTGGACATTGAGTTGTTGTGTGGGGCACCAGTAGTCCATGTCTGTTGCTGTAACAGTAGTTCATGTTTAGAATAAACAGCTCACTGAGTTGATCGGGGCAATAGTGCCTAAAATGTTGCATAATTTTGCTGAGAGATCTTTTACTTTGTGGTAATCTTAGATGAGTAGTTTTATGGACAAAAACCACCAGGTCATTCAGTGTTCCCTTAGTGCTAATGTATCAGAGATGTTGGTGCACTATAACTGAACTAATGTTGTTAAGTCCTTAAAGTCATATTTTTTTTATTGTCATAAATGTATTTGAACCTATTTTTATTTTTGTATGATACCTGATTTATATGGAATATGGCTGAAGTAAACTAAAGTCTAAAATACTTAGTCAGTCATTTGTTTCATAGTAATTTAACATCATATAATTCACACGTAAAAGTATGAATTGTAATTTTAAATGGTTTAAAAGCATGTAGAATAGCATATGTAGGCAAGTATATTTCTCCTTTTTTTATCCTGAAGCAAAGACAAAAAGGAAAAAAAAAGAAACAGGGCGGGGTTCGATGGTTGAATCATCCGTCCCCACCAATACCAAAACCAAATCTACGCCCTTGTGGTGAACATGTGTCCCCAGTCTCCCTTGGAATGTTGTCGAAGCTCTGCCAGACGAGGGAGTTGAAGATCTTGCGGATGGAGATGTCTGCCAGGTGTTCTCACTGAAACCTCACTATACATTTAGGACCCCCAGGTCTGTCTAGCATCCTCCCCCACCACCTGATCCAACTCACCACCATACAGTGATCAGTTGACAGCTCAGCACGGCTCTTCACCCGAGTGTCCAGGACATATGGCTGCAGAGCTGATGATACCATTACAAAATCCATCACTGACCTGCAGCATAGGGTGTCCTGGTGCCATGTGCACTTATGGACACCCTTATGCTCCAACATGGTGTTTATTATGGAAAAACTGTGGTTTGCACAGAAGTCCAGTAACAGAACCCTGCTTGGGTGCAGATCTGGCAGGCCATTTCCCCCAGTCATGACCCTTCCAGTTCTCTGTCATTGCCCACAACAGCATTGATGTCTCCCAGTAACACAACAGACTCCCCATGTAGAGCACCCTCAAGCACCCCATCCAGGGACTCCAAGACGGCCGGGTACACTGAACTGTCATTTGGCACATAGGTGCACACAACAGTCAGGACCTTTTTCCCAATCTGAAGGCACAGGGAATAAGCCTTCTTATCCACTGGGAAAATCTCCAATGTACAGGCAGCAAGCAGAGGGGACACAAAGATACTCACCCCAGCCTGTCGCCTCTCACCAAAGTTAACTCCAGACTGAGACAGAGTCCAGCTCCTGGTTCCGGACCCAAAGCCAAGCGCTGAGGCTATATCTAGCCGGTACATCTCAATCTCATGTACTGGATCAGGTTCCTTTACAGCAGAGAGGTAACATTCCATGTCAAAATCGCTAGTCCGGGTAGCCGGGGATCGGGCCACCAGCGTCTCCGCAACTGGCTGCCACCCAGCACACACTGTATCCTACACCTACCACACCGCCTGGGCCTACAGGAATGTCCCTTTTTCAGGCTGTGCCCAGTCGGGCCCCGTGGACTAAGGCTTGGCCACTAGGCACTCGACCTTGGGCACCCTCCCTGGGTTTGGCTCCAGGGCGGAGCCTCAGTACCCCTATGGGAAGCACCTGCAAAAAGAGTAAAAATTTCACCTTTAATGGAGTGTCTCATTTTTGCATATTCTTATATAGAGGTTACATTCTTCAGTTTTCAATATTTATATTTTCATTGAGCTTCTGGAGCACATTCTCACTGGGATTAACACAGCATTCTGATTCAGATTCACTATACTGTAATTTTTATTTCTCACCTTTATGTCACAAAATCAGTGCAAGGAATCCAAAAGGTTCATCTCAGACTCTACAGGCCAACGTTAGGAGGGATAGAGTTATAAATGCATCTCTAGACCCAGCTGTCTTAGCTCATTATAGGCCAATCTCCAACCTTCCTTTCATATCAAACATCCTTGAAAGAGTAGTTGTCAAACAGCTAACAGATCATCTGCAGAGGAATGGCTTATTTGAAGCGTTTCAGTCAGGTTTCAGAGCTCATCACAGCACAGAAACAGCTTTAGTGAAGGTTACAAATGATCTTCTTATGGCCTCTGACAGTGGACTCATCTCTGTGCTTGTCCTGCTAGACCTCAGTGCTGCGTTCGATACTGTTGACCATAATATCCTATTAGAGCGATTAGAACATGCTGTAGGTGTTACAGGTACTGCACTGCAGTGGTTTGTATCATATCTATCTAATAGACTCCAATTTGTTCAAGTAAATGGAGAGTCCTCTTCACACACTAAGGTCAATTATGGAGTTCCACAGGGTTCAGTGCTAGGACCAGTTCTGTTTACATTATACATGCTTCCCTTAGGCAGCATCATTAGAAGACATAGCATAAATTTTCACTGCTATGCAGATGACACGCAGCTCTATCTGTCCATGAAGCCAGGTAACACACACCAATTAGTTAAACTGCAGGAATGTCTTAAGGACTTCTAAAGTGGTTGCTCACAGGGAGTTGCCTGATTGTTGGGGTTTCTCTATATTATTGTAGGCTCTTTACATTACAGTATTAAGTACCTTGAGGTGACTGTTGTTGTGATTTGGCTTTATAGAAATAAAATTGAATTTTATTGAATTGAAATGAAAAAGTATGAAAGGGACAAGAAAGAGAGAGGGTATTTCTCGCACACTGGCTCCCTGTTAAATCCAGAACAGGATTTAAAATTCTTCTCCTCACATACAAAGTCTTGAATAATGAGGCCCAATATTATTTCAAAGGCTTCACTATATCACTGGGTACTATATCAAAGTAGAATCGTATCCTCTCTATTCCAACATAAAGAAAAATGTATGGTGATTATTTTTAATACTTTCATCCATAGTCTGTTCATTTGACCTTTTTGATGGTACCTTCTGATGAGTTTCAACATTAAGTACCTGAAGCTTTCCAAGACCCAACCAAAGCATGTTTTACTACTGTGGCACAGAAGTTGCCTTCTTTTTTTAAATGTAGGCACTTAAAAAGTAGTGATGGTTATGTTCAGGCACTGCCAGGTACCTGGTTAGAGCTAGTTCATAAAGTTCGTAGTTTGAGTTCAAACACATCCATTTACCACCTGTAACCTTTTGCGCTGAAAAGTTAGACGAGACAGCCACGTCACTCACCTCAGTCAAAGAAAACCTTTTGTGTAAATGAGACAGCGACCTCAGTACATGGAACTGTTTTCTGTGTCAGGTAAAGAAGGACTGGGTCGTCTGCAGGTTTAGTTGATAATCTCTCATGATTCTTACAAAATCTTCTTGCTGTCATGGAAAGGCCAACAGGCAAGAAACGCCAACAAAAACCACCCTACAGTTCCATCATTTGTTAATTCTGCTCCATGCAGCAATAATTCACATCCGCTACTGAAGATTGAGGTTAACGAGTGATAATACCAGATTAGAAAGTTCATTCCCCAGACTGCCCTCTCTAAATCCAAAGACGATTTTTCTCTAAATCGACCATTTGTTAGCTTCCTTGATTTGTCTTCTCTGGGAGCTGCATTCCAGGTAAAGGTAAGTGAATGCCACAGCTTCCATGCCACATGGGAACAGGTGGATGCATGGAAACAGTGACATATGATACTATAAATTCTATATAAAACAATGTTTATATAAAATTAAAGGCAACTAAAATGTGCTCACATCTAAGGTAAAGTGGACTTTTCTTTGCTGCTTGCACAGATTTTGTTTTCTGGTCTCTGATTGGTTGGCTGTTTGTCAAACTGGTGAGGTAACAGATGACCTGTCTTTAGTGGGAGGGATCTAAAGGCAGTTTGGAGTATAAAGTTGAAAACAAACTGTACAAACTACAACTACACCACATCAACTCTCCCAAGACTTCTGAGATCAACCAGCACGACCAGGAACCATGTCCAGTTCTGGTAAATATATTTTAGTTGCACTGAGGTTGTAAACCAGCAGAGCAATGCCATTTCTCTTCCTGTTACTGTTTTCAGGTCTTATTACCCACCAGAAACTCACTTATACATCCTACACTTTTATACATTTTAATGTTAATCTTTTTCACCTGCAAATGTTAGCTTGCTGTTTTTGTTTTAGTTAATTTAGTCTTGTCTTGTGGACCTAATTTGCATATGTTTTCTACTTATTTAATTCCCAGCAATATTCACATGCTGCTTCAACTCACAATTAATATGTCTTATACTGATGTTACATTTTTACATTGTTATATTACATTACTCAGTCATGCATGTGCATAAAAGGCTAGAAATTTCTGTCTGATAACTTTATCATGAACTGGCACCAAAAATTTCCAGTGTAATGAAGCTAAACAATGTAACTGATATGATTATAGGGTCTACCTTACAATATAAAGTGACTGTTGTTGTGATTTGGTGCTGTATAAATAAAACTGCACAGATGCAGTCAGTATCAGTAGAGTATCATAGCAGCTTACATGTTCATTCTTAACCCTTGTATGGGCCACGTGCCAGCTTTGATCAAACAATTGCTGTTATTTGCAACATTTTACATTTTTTTTGACTAAATTAATTAATTGGATGTTTTTGTTTTCTTTTTTTTTAAATAGAACAGCTGTTAATGGCAGTGACGAGTTCAGCTGTAGACTGATTTCTGTCCACTGCTGAATTTATTAATTTTCTACTTAATGGTTTAAAATCTTTTGAGCTTACATTTTATTATGAAATTACATTCACTATTAAAGTATGGTTTGCTGAGCCTTGATTACTTGATATGAAAGGAGAAATTAAATCTAATTTCTGATGTTTATCAATTTAAAAAATATAAAATTATAATATTTTGGGACTTTCTTACATTTAAAATTTAATTGTATTCCCAGGCCAGTAAACTAAAAGTGTGACAATCTTCAATGCTCCTAAAAATATTTGCCATGTGTATGAAAGGTTTGGACCTTAAGTGTAGATTTGAATAGTAAATAAACAAAAACTAACCTTTATTTTGGCGACGATGAATTCAAACAACTGGTAGCAAACATTATCAACAAATCAAGTGGGGAAAAACTCACAGGAAGACAAAAGACAGAAATGGAAAGCAAATAGTAACAATGAGCACATTCAAACTGAGGCTTTAAGTACATGGGAGGCTAATGTGAGAAAACGACACAGTGGGTGAAGGTAGAAACAGGTGAAAGTAATCAGGTAACAAGACAAGACACGTTCACTATCTGATTCAGTCCAGGGACTGTTTGCACAGAGCCCTGCTGCCCGATGCAGGCAGTGTACAAAGTATGTGGTATAGCTGGCCTCTCATCCTTGTGCTGTTATTGGTTCATCAGCCAATCACATAGAAGAGCAAAGTTATACAAAATACAAGGAGTTTTTGGTGGTTCTCCCATTCCTGATGAACTCCCCTCTCTGCTCTGGCTGAATGTTGATTGTCAACCAGTCAGTCTGGACTGCATGGGAGCGTGTCGGGGGGACGATCCCTCTCCTGTCACACTTAAATGTTTCAGATCATCAAACAAGATTAAATTGAAGATGACACAAGCAAACACAATATGCAACTTCTAAATGAAGGTGTTTATTATTTTGTTTGGGTGTTTGGGGGAAAAAACCCAAACCTACATGGCCCTGTGTTAAAAAGTGACTGCCCCCTTGCCTTGTTATAACATAAATTAACAGTGGTGTATCACATTTTTGGAAAGCTGTGTTCAGTTTCTCTAGACACACCCAGTCCCGATTACTGCCACACCTGTTCTCAATCAAGAATTTTCTTAAATAGGACCTGCCTGACAAAGTCAGACATTATGCCGCGATCCAAAGAAATTCAGGAACAAATGAAAAACAAAGTAACTGAGATCTTTCAGTCTGGAAAAGGTTATAAGCCATTTATAAAGCAGAGGGATTCCAGCAAACCACAGTGAGAGCCATTAGCCACAAACAGTGAAAACATGGAACAGTGGTTAACTTTCCCAGGAGTGGCCGGCCGACCAAAATTACCCCAAGAGCACAGCGAGGACTCATCCAAGATGTTACAAAAGACCCCAGAAAAACATGAAAAGAACTGCAGGTCTCACTTGCCTCAGTTAATGTCATGAGTCCACCATAAGAAAGAGACCGGCCAAAAATGGCCTGCATGGCAGAGTTCCAAGACAAAAACCACTGCTGAGCAAAAGGAACCAGAAAACATCTGGATGATCCCCAAAACCTTTATGAAAACACTCTGTGGACTGATGAGACAAAAGATAGACTTTTTGGAAGGTGTGTGTCCTGTTACATTTGGAGTAAAACTAACCTCTGAATTGCTTAAGAAAAGACAATGAAGACTTTGGAGTGGCTTAGTCTAAGTCCTCACCTGAATCTGATGAATCCGATTGAGATGCTGTGGCATGACCTTCAAACAGCGGTTTGTGCTCGAAAACCCTCCAATGTGACTGAATTACAATAATTATGCAAAGATGAGTGGGTCAAAATTCCTCCACAGATGTAAAAGACTCATTGCCAGTCAGTGCAAATGTTTGATTGCAGTCGTTGTTGATTAGGTTGCTCAACCAGTTATTACATTTAGGGAGCAATCACTTTTTCACACAGGGCCATGTAGATCTGTTTTCTCCCCCCCTTAATAATTAATACCTTCATTTAGAAACTGCATTTTGTGTTTATTTGTGTTATCTTTGTCTAATATTATAATTTGTTTGATGATCTGAAACATTTAAGCGTGAAAAACATACAAAAAATAGGAAATCAGGAAGGCAGCCAACACTTTTCACAGTTCACTGTATAAGTTGAGAACTCCTAAAGCCAGATGACTGCAACAGAACTTACATTGATTGATAACTGTAATTATATATGTCAGTATAAATTCTCCAACAGGGCCAAAGGAGCTGAGGATTGTCTTCATTGGAAAGACTGAAAACTTGACTTCACAAATTGAAGACTTCCTGAAAGAAAATGCTGTGCAGGAAGACTTTACAATGGTTTTGGTGAAGACTCTGATCCAAGACAGTCCAAGTCAAGTCGACGAGACAGAAAACACTGAAGTGTCAAAGGAAATGCAGAAAGGAACTACAGCATCCATCTTTTCTCCTGGTCCCCATGTGTTTCTGTTCGTGCAAGACTGGGAGAACGGCTTTAAAACACATGACATGGAGCGAATGAAACTCGTTAGGGAGTTCTTTGGTGACGAGTCAGTGCGTTACTTTTTACCCTTGATCACCCATGACGATGAAGAGTTGAAACCAAAGGATAGAGATGAAATAATGAGTTTCATTGAGACAAATTTTGGGTGTGAAAAAGAGAAATGCAGTGATATTGATGTCGATAGTGGCAAGGTCCAAGATCAAGTGAGAAAGTTAGTGGACAAGCTGAGAGAGGTGGCTGAAAACAACAAATGGGAGTGTTACACAGAGGAAATGTTCAAGAGGGCACAGGAAGCCCTCTGCCAGAAAATGCAGGAACTAGAGAAGACGGGACAGAAAGATAATGTGAATGACACACTGACCAAATTTATTGAGTTGGTAACTGGAGGGGGCGAATTAAGCAAGTTCCTGTTTCAACTACATAGAAAAGTGTCAGACTATTTCAGTAAATACACGGAGAAGGTGGCTCAGAAACACAAGAAATGAGGATAAAAAACTGGCCTCTATTCACAAAAGAATCACAGAGTTTAGAGCAAGTTAATTAAATAACAGAAGAAAAAATGAGACTTTACTCATGATTAAAAAATGATCGATTAATTAAATCTGCTGTATTAAATCTGCAGCTCAGTCAGAGAAACAAACAAGAGGGAAATATTTGATGTTTTTAATCCGAGTTATTAATCTGACAGATTCGGTTCCTCTGCAGACTGAGATCAAGACAACAAATAAATAAATCATGTATTTTATCATTATTATAATTTGCATGATAGCAGAAGTGACATTTACATGCTCACAGATTCAATTGGACTCCATATTTTCCAGCTGCAACATTATATTCTAAATGATTTAATGCAAATACTTCTGTGCTTTTTTCAATTGTGTTTTTTTCCTTTTATTGATGGTGAACAAGGAATAATCAGGAAAAAACAATAAGAGCAGGACATACGTGTGTGTATCTATATATATATATATATATATGTGGGGCAGGTGCAACTTTTGTGTCTAAAATTGCAAAGATTTCTTCTCCATAAAGATCTGAGTTCTTTCTGTGCCTCTGCTGCAGTTACAGGGAAACCTGAGAACAGATGCTTTCTGGAGAATCTGCAGCACAGACTGTATTTTTCTATCAAAGTTCTTTTCTTTGGTTTTCTGAAAAACATGTTAAATGTTAAAGCCTGATGGATTTTGTGCTTCCACTCAGTGGACATGTTTAAAAAAAAGAAAGATTGTTTTCTTTTTTCTTTTCCTTTCTTTGTGGTGCTTTTTCATTCCTTTCTATGATGTAACAGAGTTAAGATGTTAATGTACGAATCAGTGTGTGAAATAATGCAGCTTCAGTCAGATATTAACAGCAGAATCTCATCAATAAATCAAACATGATTGAGACAAACCTGTTTCTCTCCTGTCATTATTCAGCTGATTAAGAAGTGATTTATAGACGAAATTAACTTGAAACTTTGTCTTTTAGTTTTTGGTTGTCTGTCTCTTTGTGTTAGTCGTGCATCAGGCTGGTGACCTGTCCAGGGTGTGCCCCGTCTCTTGCCCTACGTTAGCCCACCGCGACCCTGACAGGGATAAGTGGAAGAGAATGGATCGTTGGTTTTTAGGGACCTGAGTGTAAACGTGTCTCTCTTTAAAGCACTTTGGGTCAGCTCCTGTTATTTAAATTTGTTATGTGAACAAAATAGACCTGACATTAAACACAAGTGGCTCTAATATTCAGACGTAATAGAGTCATTCTTGATGTTCGAGATATGTTTTTTCATTTCCAATAAAATTATTTACTTAACACAATCCAGTGGGCTGAATTTATTACCTGAATGTCTGGATATAGTCTGCAGGTAATCAGTCTGAAAAGTAACAGCTATCAACAAACATAATTCATGCTGAATACCTGGCATCCGTTATGAATGAAACATTATTTTCAGCACTGTAGAAGCTACCTGGTAATTCTTTGCTTCTCTGGAGGGACTGTGACACTGACCTCTGACCTCTGTCCTGAGGGTGTGTGTCCGTCTGAAGAATTTCCGTCCTTTTTCTTCTTTTCTTTTGCCGCTTGTTTGCTGCTGTGCTCAGTGCTGCTGAGTCACATGATCACAGAGGGGGTGGAGCAAGGTGTGTCTGCATGAGAGGAGCAGAGGTTGCACAGATGTGTCCATTCTGTGATGAACAGCAGCCACGTACTGACCTTAGAGAAGGCGAATCACTCAGCTACTGATCCCATCACCCTAGTAACGATCTGATATCAGTACCAGTGTTGTATCAATACTTTAGATATTTAGATCGATCGACCCCTAAACAAACTGCACTCGACCTCTCCACCACCTCCGAGATGGGCCCAGGATGTGCCGGTCCATGTGGCACATGCAGGCTACGCCCAGCTGGGCTCACCGTGTTTTACTTGGCTCTCTGCAGAAAAGCTGCATTGCACTCAAACAGCTACTGGAACTGATCACAGACTCAGAACAGCTGTGATTACACCTGATGGCGTTTCACACGAAGCTGCGCAGAGCAGCTGAGAAAGACAGGAAGTGAGGCACAGAATGTCATGGGTCTGGTTGTGGGTTTAGGATGCGTTCTTGGTTTGGTCTTCATACTTTGATTTATTGATATTTATGTTTTATTTAGTATTTTGGAGTCTATAGTTCCTGTTATAATTAAATCTAGTGTTAGAGTTTCTTTTGTTCCCTCAGTATTCGCATCCTGTTCTGTCAGCTCCCCTACGTTAAGTTCATGCACATGTCTGCATTTTCCCATTTCTCACTTCCTGTTTTATTTTGATGGTTACTGGTCTTTATTGTCTCCATTTTATCTGCACCAGCTCTGTCCACTTTGTCCCAGCATCTGTTCCTGCGCCTGGTGTCTTATGGTATTTTGTAGGTTCAGTTTTGGCATTTCATTTTATGGGCTTTGAGATTCTGGAGTCTGCTTTTGGCTGTAATAAAGGTTGGGGGTTTTTTTTGTTCATGTCTATCTGCCCTGAGTCTGCATTTGCATCCCTGAAAATCTTAGAAATATGGTATCTAAGCAGATTCTTACTCTGGATGGCATTACCTTGGCCTCCAGTAACACTGTGAGGAACCTTGGAGTCATTTTTGACCAGGACATGTCCTTCAACGCACATATTAAACAAATATGTAAGACTGCTTTCTTCCATTTGTGCAACATCTCTAAAGTTAGAAATATCCTGTCTCAGAGTGACGCTGAAAAACTAGTTCATGCATTTATTACTTCCAGGCTGGACGACTGTAATTCTTTATTATCAGGAAGTCCTAAAAACTCGCTGAAAAGCCTTCAGCTGATCCAAAATGCTGCAGCAAGAGTCCTGACAGGGACTAGAAAGAGAGAGCATATTTCTCCTGTTTTGGCTTCCCTTCATTGGCTTCCTGTTAAATCCAGAATTGAATTCAAAATCCTGCTCCTCACATACAGGGTCTTAAATAATCAGGCCCCATCTTATCTTAATGACCTTGTAGTACCATATCACCCTATTAGAGCACTTCGCTCTCACACTGCAGGCCTACTTGTTGTTCCTAGAGTATTTAAAAGTAGAATGGGAGGCAGAGCCTTCAGTTTTCAGGCCCCTCTTCTGTGGAACCAGCTTCCAGTTTGGATTCAGGAGACAGACACTGTCTCTACTTTCAAGATTAGGCTTCAAACTTTCCTTTTTGCTAAAGCATATAGTTAGGGCTGGACCAGGTGACCCTGAATCCTCCCTTAGTTATGCTGCAATAGACGTAGGCTGCCGGGGATTCCCATGATGCACTGGGTGTTTCCTTTCCAGTCACCTTTCTCACTCACTATGTGTTAACAGACCTCTCTGCATCGAATCATATCTGTTATTAATCTCTGTCTCTCTTCCACAGCATGTCTTTATCCTGTCTTCCTTCTCTCACCCCAACCAATCACAGCAGATGGCCCCGCCCCTCCCTGAGCCTGGTTCTGCCGGAGGTTTCTTCCTGTTAAAAGAGAGTTTTTCCTTCCCACTGTTGCCAAAGTGCTTGCTCATAGGGGGTCATATGATTGTTGGGTTTTTCTCTGTATGTATTATTGTAGGGTCGACCTTACAGTATAAAACACCTTGAGGCGACTTTTGTTGTGATTTGGCGCTGTGTAAATAAAATTGAATTGAATTGAATTAAATCCTCTGGAAGGAAGGCATAGATAATTCAGTCACTGCTTAAAATCACCCACATTGCACAGACTCAGATGAAATGCTTGCTTATAAAGCTCTGGATATTCGTCATATCTTAAAGATCAAATAGTATCTTATTATCTTAAAACATAATTCTTCATTCTCAGCTCTTTGTTGTTGTTCCTAGAGTATTTAAAAGTAGAATGGGAGGCAGAGCCTTCAGTTTTCAGGCCCCTCTTCTGTGGAACCAGCTTCCAGTTTGGATTCAGGAGACAGACACTATCTCTACTTTCAAGATTGTTTGTCTGTTTTCTCTTTCGGCTGCTGTTTGTCTTTCTGCTGTGTTGGTGATCGCTGTGATTTTTTTGTGCTGTGGCCTACTTTGTCCCCTTCTCTCAATTTTCCTTTCTATAGAGAGTTTATAGAGCTCATTTTAGTATGCCCAGTGCATTCAGACCATGACTCTGCTAAAGCTGTTAAAAAAGACGATCAGACTACAGATGTTCCTTTCTGAAGCTTATAGTTCGGCTGGATCAATAGTTCCATCATAGATGAATCACCTGGCTAAACTTCTTCACACTTTTCCAAAGTTAAAACTTAAATTTCCCACAGACGTGACCTACTGTGAGAATCTGCACAGTAGAGATTTGGGATGATGTCATTGCTCCTGCCCACACACCCACTCACTACTATGAAGACCCACCTGTACTTTGTAAGGCTGCTGATCCAGTTTTTAATGATGATTGCTGACTGTTGCTTTATGCCCAAAAGATATGTTTTGATTCTCAGCTTTTATGTGTCAGGATAAAAAATTATCTGATCCTTAGTGGTTCTTAAAATGATCTAAAATCAATCTCATATGGATAACACATAACTTATTAGATCATCATTATTTATTTCACAAAAACAAATCCAAATGAGGTTTGTGGGTATTTGTTTATGCACAACTCTCTGAAGGTCCCAACACAGCGTCCCAGTCAGGCTGAGGTCTGGACTCTCTCTCTCTCTCTCTCTCTCTCTTAACCCAGTCCAGTTTACTATCTGTGTGTACTTCGAGGTATTTATAGTCCTATAAATATAGGACTATAAATACTATAATTATAGTGGTCTTTGTCATGTTGAGCTGCAGATGATTCTGCTCGCACCACATGACAAAGGAGTCAACCACAGCCTGGTACTCCATCTCATGCATTCAACCACCGCAGACTCATCAGAAAACCTCTGAAGATGGAGGTCTCTGTGCAGGGGCTAAGGTCTGTGGTGCAGAGGGTGAAGGGGGAGGGGAGAGGACAGTCCCTTGTGGTGCTCCAGTGTTGCTGATCACCTCACTTTACAGCACTCATTTTACAAAACTCATGGACGTAAAGTATGAAGTTGTTCTTGGTAAGATTAAAGAACAAGATTGCCCTGATAGCTGACATCTGGAAGAGTGTTGCCAGACAGTTACATATCTCAGCATCACTTGTCACTTTATAAGTGATGACTGGGAGCTCATGAGCTTCTGCCTCACAACCATGCCATTAGAAGAATGACACAGTAGGCCAAATATTGCTGTTTGGATTGAGCAGACTGTGGAAAACTTTGAGATTCCTCCAAGAAAAGTTTGCATTTGTTCTTGACAATAGCTCCAATATAGTGCAAGAAAAATACGGTCTGTCTACTGTAGTGATCACACTTTACAGTTGGTATTGAATAAAGCACTGTGATCAGTAAAGCACTTGGAGCAGCGAGGCCTCTCATAAAGCATTTTAAACAAAGGAAACTGACTTCAAGTAAATGGAAGCAGAGGCAGCTGGGGATGCAGGAACACAAACTTGAATGAGATGAATTATCCTACTGTCAAAGAAGAGAGGAAGTCTGACTGCACAGCATGAGCAGATGCATTAATTAAATGTTCTGTAAACATTTCATAGTTATTTTACACTGGAAACAATTTTTGAAATTTAATTTGAAGCCCTGTTTGGTTTCTTGGACAGAGGCCACTTTTACTTACCTATTTGCACATTATCTTTTTGTTTAAAGATTTTATTTTTTTGTCACATTAAATAATGTTAAAAAAGATTTAATTGTTTTAAAAAATATGTTTCATGGGATTTTCAGAGCTTTGGGCTGTTTTTAAGTTACTTATTTGCACATTATCTTTTATGTAAAAACAAAAAATTACTTGCACTTTAATTTGCATTATTTATTTGATTTTTAATGTGATGGTCACATTAATGTTAAAAATACATTTCACTAGTTTCAAAATCATTTCTTCCATGGGTCATTATCAGTGTTGGGACTAACGCGTTATTAAGTAACGCGTTACAGTAACTACGTTATTATTGTGGTAACGAGCACGGTAACTAGTTATTATGCCAAAACCAGGAACGCGTTACTCGTTACTGGGATTTAGATAGGCTCGTTACTCGTTACTTCGTGTGGTGGATATCGCGGAGCTTCCACAGATTCAGTAACATTAGCAAGTGGTGGAGGCCAGCAGGTGGATGAAGGAAAAGGGAGGCAAGAGGAGAGACCGGAAGCGGCCGCCGGTCCGCGTGTCAGGTGAACTGAACTTCAGGTAAGAAGTTATGACCTGCAGTCTATCGGAGTCAGATATAAACCAAGTTTAGGTGGAGTTTATTTTCGGTATGCTGACATTTTCGTACTGCGTGCTAGCATGACGGAGTTTCTATCCAGCTGGGTGGGTGCTATGTTACTGATGTTGAACTTTATTTTGTTCATAAGGTTAATTATTAGAGTTGCCAACCGTCCTGTAAAAAACAGAATCGTCTGGTATTCAGAGAAAATATTACGCGTTTCGTACTGAGGTGAAAAGGAACACAGTTTGTCCCGGACTTCAGCTACAATGAAAAAGACACAAAACTGAAGCTGCACAGCTGCCTCTTCTTCTCTCATTCTCTCCTCTCCTGTTTCTACTTCAATCATGAAACTGATCAATGATCAGCTGATCGGCTTTTCTCTCTTGTTTATTTATCGCCCACTTTGCGCCAGAAAGAGGAAACCAGCGGATGTCGCGCTAAACAACAGCAGCACGTTTAAGCTTGATCAGCTGTTGTTAGAATTTATTTAATATTAATTTCTAGTATCAGCTGATGTTTGCTGGAGCCACAGCTGTAAAGCTGCTGGTCATGATATCGGTTTGGTTATCTGGTGAGAGGGAAACATGCAGATGAAACCAGGAGATGTCCTTACTGAATCATCAGAGCTGAACAGGTGATGGAGAAACAGGTTTACCTTTTAGGTGACATGAATGAGTTGAAGGGAAGTTATGAACTGTTTCTGAGAGACAAATAACACCAGGATCCTTTTCTACGTAGCTGACAGCTGGTAACTGTGCAGGGGCGGGTCTAGCAAAGTGTTGCCAGGGGGCCAGGTAGGGCATTAACAGGGAAAGGGGGGCACAAGGAAATACTTTTCTTTATTATTCTCATTTAAAATGTCTCGCTTTTAAAAAAATAATTATCTGAGTCTTACAACAAACAATTGATAGACTGATACATATATACCATCAGAACAGTGTACATCACTGTCACAACAGTGTTTGTTTTCATTCAAAGGCTTTATGATTTTTCCTATAATGGTGGGCCGGTCTCTAGTCAAAATGCCCGGGACGATTTTTTTGTCCCAGTCCAGCTCTGTATGCAGCTCATCTGCAGTCTGGTGTTACCTACATCTTCCTATTCAGAAGGCAGAATTTCCAAGTTCTGAGTACAATCAAAAGCACCACGACTGCAGTTTTTGTGTTGGATGTAAAAAGCAGGCTAGAATCATGGCGGCGGTCAACGACGGTCCAGGCGTGGGATTTCTCTCGTGGAAATGTGCACATTATTTTTTCCTTTCTATTGGTAGGTGGCACAGTGCACTTGTGGCAAGTAAGCAAGCTAGAAGACTGGGAACCTTGCTGGGTATCCAGTTACGGAAGCAACACATTAACAAGAGAATTCTGAGTAAAACCAAAGTTACTTTCCCTAGTAACTAGTTACTCTGAAAGTAACGAGTAACTTGAAGTAACTGAGTTACTTTTTTAGAGAAGTAACTAGTAATGTAACTAAGTTACTAATTTAAAGTAACTTACCCAACACTGGTCATTATTTTATTTGCTGTGGGAGGTGAAGTACAGCATGCACTGGAGCCTAGAACAGACGGTGTGCCCACAGAAGGCGGAGATCTTGGAAATTAGATTTTTAATTTCAGTGGGATATTTACCTGTTTAAATAAAGGATTATTAAAAAAAAAAATAACAGAAATGAGTGATTGAAACAATGGTAGACTAATCGACAAATCAAAAAAACTACTGACAGATTAGGACAATTCTAGCTGTCAGTCAAAATGGCCACGACCCTAATATTACAAACTTCAATACAATTTAAACAGGTGAGTTATAAAAACATCTATCCCTGTACAGGTGTTATGAAGGGGGACATTTTCTATAGAGACCAGAACAGTTTCTGTATCAGGCTATAAAGTTATGCATTTTAATCTGGAAGTCTATGGGACTGACTCATGCCCCCAGTGGACATTAGAGGAATTACACATTTTTGTGCATTTTTTTCACAACGAATTTGTGGCGTTACAGATGTGTCATTGTTGGTATTTGCCAGTACAGAGGGGTTTGCTACCTATGCAAATAGCCTGTATGCATTCGTCCAAAAACCCAACAGCACGTAGCTCAACATGGATGAGAGCCCGTTCCCATTCCTGACGCATAACATACCGGCGATTTGTCACATCCCAAGGCGTGCCATGGGAATGTGAAAGATAACCTTGGGCGCTCCCATGATACGCTCCGGATTCTGAATGACATCCAATAGAATGACGGTTCCAGCGGTAACACATGTCCAGCCATGTATTCCAGCCCTAACCATAACCTTATGCCTAACCTTCACCACAACATTAATGGTGTTAGATGTTTTCCAAAAACATAAAATAAATGTAAATGTGCAGATTCAGTCCAGACGGTTCTCATGTTTCCTCCTGTTTCCCAACGCGTAACATAGAAACGTGTTGGGTGCCCGAAAGCGTAACATCCTGACGATTTGTCACATAGCATAATATGTTACGCTTTGGGAGTGAGAACGTGTTGTGAATGATGCCGTGTGTCCATCGAATGCTGATTGGGGAACATTTTTGGCTAGAATATAGAACTTAAGCTTAGCTCTTTGCATTATAACATCGTTCTTCCCCGTGACTGAAGGACCAACAACAACACAAGCAAGAGTCTGGATGATCGGGCATTTGTGACACCTCCCCCTGGTGACAATAAACAGTTACAACATGTAGACAATGACCGCTGTCCATGGGGTCTGTGAAAGACCACCACAGAGCCGTGTTTTCCTCCTTCCTCAGTGTTTGGTTCATTTTTCAGCCCTGGAGGTTGAGGGGTTATTTGCACCTGGAATGTTTTATGTGAAACTTTTAGCTTGTACATGAGAAACACATGGATGTTGGTTTTCTTGTAATGTTTCCAGTTGTCTTTATGTAATGATGTAAATGAGAGAAGATTATGGGTGAGGAGGCAGACCCATGGGGATGCACTCTGCTTGATGCACTTTTTGTTTAGCCCTCTGATTGGTTCTTTTCAACCACTGTTCTGATTGGACACCCAGTGTTGTAGGGGAGGGAACCAGCAGCAGGCTTTAATATAGAGGTGACATGGAATTGTAACCACTCAAAATAAGTCATGGACTCTCTTGAGCTAGCACGGTGTTGCAGGGTACCTGTTCCCAGTGAAGATCCAGATAAGATGGGTGAGTGTATCTGTCATGCACTGACAGTCATGGTGGTGTTTAGTTTGATATTTGGGACAGAAATTACAGTAAAGACAGAAGCCAGTGGCAGCTCCTTCTCTGTGCTTTACTGTGAAGTTATTTTGTTAGAAATTCATTTTCAGCCTCGTTCTGAAATTTACAGTTTTTAAGTCCAGAGATGTCAGATTGTTCCTTTATGTTAAGTTTAGAGTCTGATTATCACCAACCTGCATTTAGAGAACTTTTCAGTGGAACTGAGTGAAGTGAGTGTGAGCTGCTGACCAGTTCAATATGAAGGATTTCTACAACTAATAAAACTATTAACATTGATATTTTACAGATGTCCTAAGGAGAGTACATTTTTTCTTCAACAATGACCTTCTATATATTACATTATATTAAATTGTAACCTTTATGTAGAATACACATAATGTATATCATGAATGTGGAGCGTAGTTATTTAAGTTTTTCAGAGTAGGTCAAACATCTGATCCTTTCAACTGAAGAAGTTGAACTAAAATAAAGTTTTTTTAATTACTTTCTTAAGTTATTAGGGAAAAAATGATCTGCTTTATGGTTTGATTTTCTCTGTTTTAGGAAACTGCAGATTAATTTATTCACATTTTACAGATAAAACAAAATGATCCTCAGATCAGTTGATGATAAAAATGAGTTAGCTCTCCTCTGGTGATTTTTACACAAACACTCAGAAAAAGGAAACAATCCCAAGCTTTTTTAAATATTTTGACTTCATTCAGTAGGTTTCATAACGAGTCCTGATGTTGTGATTGTTTTTGTTTACTTTATGATGTTTCTCGTGCTTTGGACGTGTCCATTTTAATCTGGGAGAATAATCTGTCTGCACACGTGACCGCATTTTGCCGCCATTTCACTTACGATTCTTTAAATGTCTTTAACCTCTGTGCTCTGTGGTTAAATGTGATGCTGAATTTTGATTTGATACTCCAGTGAAGCTCGCCTTAAAACTGAAAATTAGGACTCTGCAAACATTTTTCTAGGTAAGTAAACAGAATAAATACATTTTCTTCTACGATTTATACAGTTAAATGAATGAAAATGACAGCTAGCAGTTAACCAGCTTTGTTGTGGTAGATTAGTATCAGTAGGATTAGCTTTTTGTGTAGATAATGAAGCAGCTAATGAATCTTTGAACAAACTAAACATCAACTTCTAGGGCTTTAAAAAGTCTCCCTGTTAAATCCAGAATTCCTTTCCTTTATGCTAAAGCTAAAGCATATAGTTAGGGCTGGACCAGGTGACCCTGAATCCTCCCTTAGTTATCCTGCAGTAGGTGTAGGCTGCTGGGGGATTCCCGTGATGCACTGGGTTTTTCTTCATCACTCACTATGTGTTAATAGACCTCTCTGCACTGAATCATTAGTTATTATTAATCTCTGACTCTCTTCGACAGCATGTCTTTGTCCTGTCTTCCTTCTCTCTCCGCCCACCCGGTTGTGGCAGCTCGCTGCCCCTCCCTTCTGCCGGAGAGTCCTTCCTTTTAAAAGGAAGTTTTTCCTTCCCACTGTGGCTCAAAGGAGTTCAAATGATTGTTGGGGGTTTTTTTTATCTCTTTTCTTTGTATTATTGTAGGGTCTTTAGCTTACAATATAAAGTGCCTTTAGGAAACTGTTGTTTTTATTTGGTGCTATATAAATTATAAAAGTTGTAATTGGTAAATGGCCTGCATTTGTATAGCGCTTTTCTAGTCCATAGGACCCCAAAGCGCTTTACACTACATTCAGTCATTCACCCAGTCACACACACATTCACACACTGGCGATAGCAAGCTACATAGTAGCCACAGCTGCCCTGGGGCGCACTGACAGAGGCGAGGCTGCCGGACACAGGCGCCACCGGGCCCTCTGACCACCACCAGTAGCAACATGGGGTTAGTATCTTGCCCAAGGATATTTGGCATGCAGCCAGGATGCAGCCTGGGATCGAACCACCGACCTTCTGATTAGTGGCTGACCTGCTCTGCCACCTGAGCTACAGCCACAGTAACACATATTATATAATAATATGAAATATATACGATATAAATTGAATTTAATTGTTGAAATGAATGTTTATCAAGTGAGTTGGACATTCAGGTGTGGAGCTGGGTGAAACTGTCAACTGATCAGTACCTAGTGGTGTCTTGGATTAGGTGGCACAGGAGAATGGCAGAGCGGCCTGGTCCACCTAGAATGAGGGTGTGCTAAATAGTGTATTTTAAGTTTGCCTAACTTTCTTATCTCTAGAATAGAATAGAATAGAATAGAGTAAACCTTTATTATCCCACGAATGAGAAATTTGTTTGTGACACAGCTCTCATAGCAAGGGGAATATAAAATATAGAAGGAGGACACAAAGTGCTCCTACATACATAAGTAACTGAGGTTTGTATATACAGAAACACACAAACACACAGTAAATAGATAGTTCTCCCAGGTTCACAATTCTAAACACACTAAGTCACGGCTGCTCTACCCTGCGTTCCAGCGCTAGCTGTCGTCTGACCACACCATTAAAAAGGTCTGCTTCAGGATTGTAAATGATTAGTAGCAGCCTGTGAGGTGATTAAGCCACAGGTGCGGCGGCTCCTGCACGGAGCACTCCTTCCAGGTCAGCTGCCATTCGGTGCCTCGACTCCCAGAAGTACATGCGCCCACATCAAAACAAAAACAAACAACAGGACGGAGAAGAGAAAACAGCAAAGTGCACACAAACACAACCCGAACAGGCAGGTCGACTGGCGAGGACCGTCTGGCCGTGACATCCTCGGCATGGGTGACATCCCATCTCTAAGGGAGAGGCCAGCCACCCTTAGGAGAAAGCTCATTTTCGCTGCTTGTATCTGCGATCTCGTTCTTTCAGTCACTACCCACAGCTTATGATCATAGGTGAAGGTAGAAATGTAGATCGACCGGTAAATTGAGAGCTTGACTTTCACACTCAACTCTCTCTTCACCATGATGGACCGGTACAGCATCCACATCACTGGAGCCCCAGCATCAATCCATCTGTTGATCTCTTGCTCTCTTGTCCCGTAACTTGTGAACAAGACCCTGAGATACTTGAACTCCTCCACCTGGGGCAGGAACTTGTTCCTGACCCGGAGTGGGCTCTCCACCCTTTTTCGGCTGAGGACCATGGCTTTGGATTTGGAGGTGCTGATTCTCATTCCCACCACTTCACACTCAGCTGCGAACCATTCCAGTTCAAGCTGGAGGCCATCACCTGATGAAGCCAGCAAGACCACATCATCTGTGAAAAGCAGAGATGAGATTCTGAGGCCACCCAAATGACAGCTTTCCTCACTTGGCTGTCCTTAAAAATTACGAACAGAATTGGTGACAAAGGGCAGCCCTGCTCAAGTCTATCAGCCACTGGAAATAAGTCTAACTTATTGCCGGCTATGCAGACAGTTGTATAAGGATCAAATGACCCGTAGCAATGGGCCAGACATCCCATACTCCTGAAGCACCGCCCACAGGACTCCCCGAGGGACACGGTCGAATGCCTTCTCCAAGTCCACAAAACACATGTAGACTTGCTGGACAAACTCCCATGCACCCTCAAGTATCCTCGAGAGGATAAAGAGCTGGTCCAGTGTTCCACGACCAGGACGAAAACCCATTGTTCCCAGTGTTGGGAAGGTTACTTTTAAAATGTATTCCATTACAGAATACTGAATACAAGCCCCAAAATGTATTCTGTAACGTATTCCGTTACGTTACTCAATGAGAGTAACGTATTCTGAATACTTTGGATTACTTAATATATTATCGTGCTGTTTACAACTACGTGAATGTCCTATTGCTGTGATTTATTACTGATACTGAAGGTCCGCGGCTCCGAACAGTAGTAAAGGGACCTCTGGCTAATACGTCGGGTTCGTGTCGGGCTGGTAGCCGAAAACTAGCTTTACTTTGTTGTCTGGGTCAACTTTGCTTGCAGGAGACAGAGAGAGGCGTTGAAAGGCTGCTCCAACGGAACTTCGTGTTTTCCTCCGGAAAAAATGAACACAGTGTACAGTTGAGTCTTAATAGCTTACTTACAAATGGGCTCGTCAGGCACTCTTCTTGGCTGCAGTGGTTATTATTATATTTACATGCTTCCAGCTCCCGTTTTTGCTCCGTGACAGCTCGGACTTTTCCTTTCTCTCCCTCCCTCGCTCACAGACACATAACGTGTACGGCAGTCCATTCTCCCTGCAGCACGGACTACACTGCCCATCAGGCTACACTCTTTAGGGCCATGCCTGTAGCATTCTGCCTTTTAGCTTAGCACAACAACAACAACAAAAAAGCGCTCTCTCACCCAGGAAACACGCAGAGAGAGAGCGTGTCACCGTGTAACCATGGCAACCGTAACGCTGCCACCTGGTACAACATTACGTAGCTGTCAAACAAACCCAAACAGTCCTGACCCGCGACAATATGAAACAGGAAAATACCGCCGTGTAATCCATTTATTTCAACAAAGTAACTGTATTCTGAATACCACCTTTTTAAACGGTAACTGTAACGGAATACAGTTACTCATATTTTGTATTCTAAATACGTAACGGCGGTACATGTATTCCGTTACTCCCCAACACTGATTGTTCCTCCTGTATCCGAGGTTCAACTAACGGATGAACTCTCCTTTCCAGCACCCCGGCATAGACTTTCCCAGGGAGGCTGAGGAGTGTGATCTCCCCTATTGTTGGAACACACCCTCTGGTCCCCCTTCTTAAAGGTGAGATCCACCACCCCAGTCCAGAAGTACTGTCCCTGCTCTCCACCATAGCACAACATTGTAGAGGGATGTCAACCAAGACAGCCCTACAACATCCAGAACCTTCAGCAACTCAGGGTGAACCTCACCCACCCCAGTGGCCCTGCCACCAAGGAGTTGTTTAACTGCCTCAGTGACCTCACCCCCGGAGATAGACAAGTCGTCTCCCTTGTCCCCAGACTCTGCTTCCTCCACAGAAGACATGCCAGTGGGATTAAGAAGGGCCTCAAAGTATTCCTTCTACCGACTGACACTGTTCTCAGTTGAAGTCAGCAGTGTTCAACCCACACTAAACAGTGCAGGTAGAGCACTGCTTTCCCTTCCTGAGTTGCCTGATGGTTTGCCAGAACCTCTTTCAAGGCAGTTCAAAAGTCTTTTTCCATGGGCTTTCCAAACTCCTCCCACACCTGAGTTTTTGCTGTAGCCACTGCCTGAGCTGCGTTCCGCTTGGCCTGTCGGTACCTATCAGTTGCCTCATAACTCCCACATGCTAAATGAACGACAGACCTCAATGTGGTGCCTTCCTTCACCTCTGGTGTCCACCATCCACCACAACAGGCACCAACCAGCTCAGTGCAGCGGCTTCGGCAATCCAGGTGCTGAACATGGTCCATTCAAATTCAATGTCCCCAGTCTCCCTCGGAATGGTGTTGAAGCTCTGCAGAGGTTTTAGCTTCTGCTAGGCATTCCCAGCGCACCCTCACTATACGTTTAGGTGTGCCAGGTCTGTCCAGCATCCTCCTCCACCACCTGATCAAACTCACCGCCAGATGGTGATCAGTTGACAGCTCAGCCCCTCTCTTCACCCGAGTGTCCAGAACATATGGCTGCAGATCTGGTGATACAATCACAAAATTGATCATCCGCCTGTGGCCTAAGGTGTCACATCCACTTATGGACAACCTTATGTTCGAACACAGTGTTTGTTATGGACAAACTTTGGTTTGCACAGAGGTCCAGTAACAAATCACCGCTCGGGTTCAGATCCGGGAGGCCGTTCCTTCTCATCACGCCCCTCCAGGTCTTGCTGTCATTGCCCACATAAGTGTTGAAGTCTCCCAGTAGGACAATAGAGTCTCCAGGTGGAACTCCCTTAAGCATCCTGCCCAGGGACTCCAAGAAGCCCGGGTACTTTGAACTGCTATGCGATGATGACAGTCACAACCTGTTTCCTGACCTGAAGGCGCAGGGAACAAACCCTATTGTCCACTGGGAGAAACCCCAACGTAAACCCCAACAGACTTTGGCAGCAAGCCGAAGTCTGACAATGAAGGACCCATCAACAGCAGTGCTGCAGTTTAACACGTCTTTATTGGCTTTCCAGCTGCCCTGCTCCTGTAGCACAGACACCACCCCCTCCTATGGTCCCTGCATCATCTTTAACAGGGGAGACATAATTAGATGATGGGGTCAGGAGTTTGAGTCAGCCTCCCCAACACCACACTCTGAACCCACTGCTGAACCCACCCCTCCCCTGCAGCTGAGCCACAATCCACATCCCGCCACATACCCCCATCGCCCGACTTAGGCTGAGGAGCCTGACAACCCATGACAACCTGGATGATCTGATATCATCATGTTGGTGTTGTTCCCAGATCAACATAGTAAATGTTGTTCCAGGATCAACCTCCCCAACCTCCCGCTGACAACCTCCCCATTGTGTGCAGCTTTGCTTTAAGATCCAGAACATATTGAATCTCATTTTTCTGATTGACACCCAGTTGTTGTCCAAAACAAAAGAATAATAGATTTGATCAACTGGTCTCTCAATGCAATTTACACGCTGTTCTCAACGAGAAGCCCGGGCTCGGGCAAGCCTGATTGTCCTGCACAGATGTTTGAGAAATGGCGCGTCGTCTGAAGACATCTACCTATTCGGAACCATGACAACAGAGTTCTTGCTGATTGGAGCTGGCTGGGCGCTGGCTTATCGAAGAATAAAGAAAGCAGTCATAGCTGTTCAAAACCGCACAAGACTGGACGGCATGATTGAGCAATGTTTAGGGCCATGAGTACTCGAACTGTGCTTATTAAATGCAATATTGATAAGATCTTGGAGAAGCTCACGGCTCTGCAAAGGAAATTGGATGGACTCGGGTACCAGTGACGGATATTAGATTACATGCATAATTACATACAGCCTGCTTGCTCTAACGCTAAATCAAATAACTGTGATCTCATTTGGTTACCCATTGCTAGTTGGAAGGCCTCAAGGCCGAAGCTGGCTGGAAAAACAAATTCTTCCTGATTACGGAACTGTGTTTTGATTCTCTGCCCAGACCCTTCAAGGTCACCTGCGTTGGCTGGAGGACTGTTGACTTTTGCTTAAAACTAGGTGAAAAGACACTCTCTCTTCAGCTGATACAGGATACACACACACACACACACACACACACACACACACACGCACCCAGACACACATATACAATCACACTCCTCCCCCCCCAAATGCTTCCAATGCACGTTTTTTATGTTTTGAGGTGTGAAGATTCATGTGCTGGGTTTTTTTGGAGGGGGGGGGTTAAAAGTGATACAATGATGGATGCAACATTAACAATAAACTTAACATTAAAAGAAAATCTTGTGACACTAAATGAACATTTTTCTCATGAACTTTCTGAAAATTCAAGACACTGGCTAACTTTAGGACGGTCACCAACTTACGTACATATATTTATAAAATTTGTCACTCGTCTTGTGGGCTTCTGTGGGCCTCTGTCAAAGGCCTGGGAGCTTCAGGGTCCTGTGCAGTGTCTTTGATATTACTACGACTGTGCTCTTATGTACAGAGATCTTGGACGTTGTTCGTTGGGTCTGTTGGAGCCACTTGCCCAGACTGGGAGGCATTGCCCCAAGTGCTTTGAATGCCACTGGGACCACTGTTACCTTCACCCTCAACATCTTCTCAGGCTCCTTACTGAGCCCTTGGTACTTCTCAGGCTCCTCATGTTCTTTCTTTCTGATCTTGCTGTTACTTGGTATAGCTACATCTATCACTACAGCCATCTTTCTCTACTTGTCCACCACTACGTTGTCTGGCTGGTTAGCCATCACCCGTTTGTATCTCTGTATCTGGAAGTCCTAAAGGATCATTCTCAGCACCCTAGATGGTGGGAAGCCCTTGGGTCTCGGGTCTCTGGGCCCAGAGCTCGGTCTGCTCTGGCGTAGCTGGCTGCCAGTGGAGCCTGTGGGCTGCTGGGTGACCCCCCTACCCTTCCAGTCCATTGGTAGGTTATCTTGATATCAGCCACTTCCTCTATCTGCAGGTGGTACATTTCATGCAGAGGCCTGTCCTTCCAAAAGGGTTCATCTTCTTGCTCCTCTTTTTTCTTAGGCATCTGTTGCTTGAAGTATTCACTGAGCACACTATCAGTCGTGGCTTCTTCCTAATGTACTCATGAAACTTTGTTGTCTCATCCTAGATGGTGGTTTTGACACTCACTAGTCCTAGCCCTCTTTCTTCCACTTAGTGTACAGTCTCAGGCTGCTGGACTTGAAACCCTCCATGCATGGTAAGGAACGTTCTTGTTTTACTGTCAGTGGATTCTGTGGAGATTCAGAAATTCTTTTATTGCCGCCATATAACCTGCATTATTATAATTGCACTAATAACATGTTTTACAGCATTATTCTATTAGTAATATTTCTTACAGGGTTCATATTGCATTGAAGATGTTTGTCATCACATTGACCTTTTCTATTTACAGGTGTAGTTATGATCATTGTATACACGTTGCATATTTGTGCTTATTTGGAGTTGATGTTCCATCCAAAAGGGTCTTAAGCTTCACTGGTGAGCATGGACGGTTGACTGCATGCATGCTTACAATACACATAAATCTAGTGACAGGCCTGAGCGAAGGCCCAAATGTCTTCTGCTTCTTTTTGTAACCTGTTGCACTTTGGTCTACTTGGTAACAGATGACTGGAGGCGATAACCAGCCCTCAGACACCCTGAAGGCTTAAGATTATGACTTTGCATGGAAGGTGTTATAAAAAGGAGAAGTTCTATGTCTGTTTATAGCCATTAAAGATGTACAAGATGTACCATTGACTGTAAACAATGTATTTTTAATCTGTAATCACGCCATGAGGGGGGCGTAACCCTGATGAATGAAACCATTCTGAACTGAGCTGTTCGGGGAAGATCGATGCTGGTGCTGCATAGAGATGGCACGATACCACTTTTTTATGTCCGATACCGATACCGATATCATAAATCTGAATATCTGCCGATACCGATATGAATCCGATATAGTGTGTTTTTTAATCAATAAAACAGTTTTTTTAATATCTTGCTGCATTTTGTATAAGTTCATACTCCAGTTTAAATAAACAACAACACTAAAGCTATTCTGTTATACCTGTATGTAAAAAATACACTGCACCCAAAATATTTCATAGTTCAGCAACACTGATCAATCTAATAAACTTAAACCTGCTCCATCCTCCCTATTCTGGTATTTTAAAGAGTACTTAGCAGAAATATTAAGCAACCTAACTAATAGGGTTGCAAACTCCCAGCAAAAAAAGAAAATAGGGAACCACCCCCCACCCTCCACCTCATGATGCTTAATCGATGTAATCAACTTTAATTTGATGCAGGGTGAAAAAAAAATGCACAGAAATAAATTATTTTTCAAGAATAATTAAATAGATTCAACATCTTTCTTCAACAGAATTGCAGACTGCACAGATGGAACCTTCCCAAAGGAAAAAGTACTATAGCTTACTAGGGTATATTAGACTTAACAGTTACTATATACAGTAATGGACTTCTATACATTTTACATCAGATTAAAACTTTGGGTGTAAGATTCAGATAATTATTTATTAAAAGCTCGACATTTTAAATGAGAATAAGAAAGAAAAGTATGTCTCTGTGCCCTCTTTTCCCTGTTCATGCCCTATCGGCCCCCCTGGCTAAACTTTGCTAGATCCGCCCCTGCACAGTTACCAGCCGTCAGCTACGTAGAAAAGGATCCTGGTGTAGAAAGTAATATTAAATACATTCTAACAACAGTTTATCAAGCTTAAACGTGCTGCTGTTGTTCAGCCGCTGGTTTCCTCTTTCTGGTGCAAAGTGGACCAAAAACAAAGAAGAGAGACGGACTCACGACAGAAAAGCCGATCAGCTGATCATTGATCAGTTTCATGATTGAAGTAGCCGCAGGAGAGGGAGAGAGAGAGGCAGTCGCTCCATATATCGGTTGTTAAGCTTAACGCAGGTACGCTTTACAAACATTCAGAGATGAACTTACACACTTGCTTTACTTCTCTCTGGGATAACTTCCTCGGAGATGAAATGCTGGTTTGGTAGCGAGGCTACAAATACACACAGCCACTCTATCACATGAGGCATACTGCTGCAACGTGCTACGGTTATGAGCCGAGTTACGCCGTGTCGCAAGTTTTGTGAGGTGCTTTTTTGATACTTAATGGATCGGATTACATTTTTTATTTCTGGCCGATATCCGATCCAGTAATTTGGGTCAGTATCGGACCGATACCGATACGTAATATCGGATCGGTCCATCTCTAGTGCTGCAGTATACATCTTCCCACGTGTGTGCTCAATAAATCATTGTTTGACTTAATTCTTCTGGACCAGTGTTGTTTTGTGCCCTCCTTCAATATTTGAACTCGCGACAATTCTCACTAACTTGGATGAGTGACGAAACGTTTCTCCCACTGAAAACGTTTCGTCCAGATGAACAGAATTAACTTTTGGAGATTTACTTACCTGGACGATTGAGAAGGCATTGCTGCCATTGAGTTTCAATCCATTGAAAATATTTTGCTTGCAACTGATTCTGGACTTTTCACCATCATTTTCATTCTCTATGACCTCACTACAGCTTTCGATACAATTTCCCACCGCGCCATTTTTATAATTTATCGCCTACGTCTCTGCAATATTTTTAGAAAATACAACATTCAACTTCACTGTTATCACTAGGGATGCAACGATACCAATTTTTTCAAACCGATCCGATACCGATACTTGGATCTGAGTACTTGCCGATACCGAGTACAAAATCCGATACTTCTACCACACACGTTAAACTTAACCAGTAGTAAAGAAACGACCCCAGACAACTCTTTAACACAAACGAAACGTTTACTGAACGTAAGGGCAGAGACAAATACTGTACAACACATCCCTTTTTTAAACTCAAATGATATTCCAATTCCTTAACCAAATGAAATACACTGTATAAATGAAATAATTCCCTTTCAAATTATATTAAACAACCCAACTTATGTTATCACCTTTTGGTAAGTTATTCACTAATATACACTCCAAAACACGTTATGTAACTCCACTAAACATACAATATTCACACATGGGCCCCACACACACTCACATTCACACTTGTTGCAGGCCTGTTTGCTGCTCACGCTGGACGATGGAGAAAAATCCTCTTCTCCCCAGTAAGAGCACAAAAGTCTGACTTACAGTTCCGTTACTCGGTAGGTCGCCGTTCACCAGTCCCACACTAAATCCACTCCCTGCGGACCCGATGCTGTCTCTGCTACAGCACGTTAGCCCGTCACTGTCCAGCTCTCCGACAGTCCATAGCGGCTGCCTCCATGGCGCAGCCAAGCAGTCCGGGCTAGCCTTTAGCCTCGGCGATCGTAGCTGGAAACACAGTTTTCCACGGTGGTGCGACCGTTGAAACAAAAAGTCACTTCACCCACACTCTGTTGCGAAGCTCCCACACGGTTAGCTTTCTAGTTACACACTCTTTTCTGCTAGTTAACCTCAGTAAAACTAGCCGAGTCTCTCACTTTGGTTCAGCTAACCTCGTGCATCTCTCCATGCCGTTCTCTTCTCCTCCTCCATTGCAACAGATACACAGGTCCCGTTTTATGCTACCTTCACGGGCCTCCAGAAAATTAGAACTCTGAACAATATTTTAACTCCCTTCAGAGTTACATACCATAAAATAATACTTTATGATTAACATAACAGTTTGATTGCTCTAATTACCTGTATTTACCTTGTGACATATTACAGGGCAAATTAAATTCAGGGTACAGTTACATCACATAACTGTGAACACCTTATGTTACCGTGGCGTTCAAGTCCATGGGAATTATGAGTATCTACTCCCAAATTCCCATCCGGGCTACATTAGTATCGGTTCTTGGTATCGGTTAACTTTTACGAGTACGAGTACGCACACATTTTACAGTATCGGCCCCGATACCCGATACCAGTATCGGTATCGGTGCATCCCTAGTTATCACTGTTACCCAGATGACACCCAGCTCTATTTGTCTTCTAAAACAACTACTATCCTCCCACCCACATTCACTTCTGTTTAAATGAAATTAAACTTTGGTTTACATATATTCTTAAACTTAATGGCAATACAAGTGAATTAGTTCCTTTTGGCACCAAATTTATACCGCCTAAATCTAACGTGATCTATAGCTTTCCTTTAGGTTAAGAGTCTGAGTGTCATCCTTACCTTCACAGCAAACATAAAAAATATAACCCAGTCTACCTATTTTCATCTTTGCAATATTAATGCCCTTCATTCCTCACTCACTGAGCAGGGTCCATGTTCACAGGTGCCACTAATCAGGTACCTAATTGTCATCACCTGGGGTACCACATGCTCAAAACAAGAAATAGGAAAAAACAAACAAACAAACAAAAAAAAACAACCCACAAATGTGGCACCATTTAAGGCGAAAAAACACGTTTTCCCAGAAGCCCCATTTATTGCCCAGACGCATTGTTACAACAAAGAAATAACCAAACCACAGTTTATTTCAGAATTTTTAAAGTCTTCGGTAGTGTTATATTTCTGTGTTTGCTATATGTGTACATATTAGTGCTGTCAGCATTAATCTCGTTGCATGGGGCTTCACGGTGTCAACACATTAGCGTGGTTAGCTTGTTAACGCGTTAGCGCCATGCAGCCCGATGCACGGGGCGATCCGAGCTAAATCGCAAACGGAGATTTGCCGCGTTAATCCGGTTATGGCTTTAACGTTATTCTAATGAGATTAACACTGACAGCACTAGTACATATTTATTATCACAATGATCTTCAATAACCTACAGCGCATGTTAAAACATCTTAAGGCAATCAGGTCGGACAATGATGGAATTCAGTGGGAGTTTAATTTTAAGATGTTTAGATTTTAGAATTTTTACATCAAAGCAAATTCTTGAATTTACAAAAAATATCTGTAACCTAGTGCAGTATGTGCACTTTAAAGTCTGATTAATGATTTCTGGATGAAACATCTGGATGCATGTTGTGTCTAAGTGTTAAAAATGATCCACAGTTTGAATCAGGTTTGAGTAAGACTGGCTAATTCTCCCCCTGACATTCTTCCAACAGGTGAACTGAGGATCGTCCTGTATGGACAGAGTGGACAGGGTAAAAGTACTCTAGGAGGCATCATCCTGGGCAACAGAGAAATATTCACTTCTAATAAGGACTCAAAGAAGTGCCATACGGAAAAAAAGACCATCACGGGTCAAGAAGTGGTTGTTGTTGACACTCCAGGTCTGTTTAAAGTAGGTGATGATCGAGAGGAAGTGGTGGAAGAGATCAAGCGGTCCATCAAACATGCTGAACCTGGTCCTCATGTCTTCCTGTATGTGGAGAGGTTTAAAGAGATCTCACAAGAGAAATTAGACGCACTGAAGGTTTTTCAGGACACGTTTGGTAAACAGGCAGTGGACTACACTATGGTGGTGTTCACCACTAAAAAGAAGAAAATCATGGAGGAAACACTGAAATCCCTCACAAGATTAACCGATCAGTTCCCGCAAAGATACTTTGTTTTTAACATTAAAGACATCGAACAACAAGAGTCTCAACTTGCCGAGCTGCTGAAGAAGATAACACATCTAAAGAACTGTACTCCACATTGCTACACGTCTAAGATGCTCCAGGAGGCCGAAGAAGCTCTGAAAATACAAAAGAAAACAAAACCAAAGCCAGAAGAAGAGTGGCGCTCTTTTTATGACAGGTGTGGTTTGATGGGAATGGCTGTCGGCTGTGCAGTAGGGTATTTTATTTGTGGTGGTGAGCTGACGCCTACAACAGGAGCTGGGGTTGGTGCTGTAGTTGGTATGATGCTGTTCGTGGGAATAGCGTTTTTAGGCGTACTTGCTAAAATTAAAATTCAGACGTGCTGCAAATAAATTTCAGACTAAATCTAAAATCTAGAAAACCATAAAGGAGAAATCATGGTGGTTGTAGGTTTAGTTATTTTAGTTAATGTTTTCATGATTTTACATGATTTTTACACTGCAATAGGTGTAGCCTGCTGCGTGCTTCCCATCACGCACTGACTGTTTCTTCTTTAATCACCATGTGTTTATACACCTCTGCATTTAGTTATTGGTTCTTATTAATCTCTGGCTCTCTTTCACAGTGTGTCTTCATCCTGTCTCCCTCCCCTCTTCTCCAACCAATCACAGCAGAAGGCCGCCCCTCCCTGAGCCTGGTTCTGCTGCAGAGTTCTTCCTGTTAAAAGGGAGTTTTTCCTTCCTACTGTCTCATAGAAGGTCATATGATTGTTGGGGTTTTCTCTGTATAATGTGAGGATCTTTTCTGTACAGTATAAAGCACCTTGAGACAACTGTTTTTGTCATTTGGTGTAAAATAAATAAAATTGAACTGAACTGAAAATCACAACAACAGTTGCCTCAAGGTGCTGGTGTTATTAAAAGTGATTTGTCACATACCAAGTGGACCAATGCCCAACAAGACCAACAAGTTAATGTATCTACAAATTCTGTAAAGAACTGTAATAGTGACCAACCACAAATGGAGAGCTATGTCCACAGAATGATCACAGTGGGTGTGGTTCAGCACCATCACGGCCAGCATCATTCACAAGCAAACCATGAGAAGTGGGCCATCTTTGGGTTTAAGAAATAAGAGATTAAAGTGAAAGTTTTACAAACATGTTTAGCGCCAACTTCTGTCAGTACAGAAGATTACGTCATGTGGTTGGTTGAGGGATGTGTGGCAGCTCCTAGAGTCAGTCCTCATTCACAAAGGGCTCTACACACACGAATGTTACGGCTAACAGCTGGATCTTCCCGTTTGAGTGCAGCAAGCCAAACAGCAAAAAGCCACTTACTGCTAAAGAGACAGAGTGAACGTGGACTGCACATTTAACATAAACTCATTGTAGCAGCACTAAAGTGATCACATGAAAAGTATTTTTATTTTTAATGTCCTCATTTACCTCTGAGTTAGCAATCTGTCACTAGTTAGCTAACATGAACTAATGTAAGTCTATTAGCCCCAACAAATCAACCAACCAACCGGGTGACGTCACGCCACATACTGACAGAGGATGGTGCTAAACATGTCTTTAAACTTTAGGTTTAAGCACTTATTTCTTAAACCCAGCTTAACACACAGAGTTACATCTATGTCAGTTTCTGAGAGCAGGGCTCAGTGGTGTATATTAGCCTTTATATGGGTAGTGTTTCATGTCTCCTTTAAGGTTTGAGTTTTGTAGGAGCCACATGTTAATAAAAAACTGGAAGATGTTAGATTTAGATGATGTTTCTAATATTTTGGCTTTACAATGTTTCCTTTTGTGAGTCTGAAACAACTGAAACAGGATAGAAACAGGTGGAGCCTAACTCTGGATTTGCTGCAGTGACCTGTTGGATGTTAAGTGAACTTTTATCTTCATTAACCTGTGACTGCTTTCATATCCAGTGCTGATCTGTGAGATAACACACAGTAATGGCTTTCAATGTGTTTTTGTGTGTTGGACAGTGGGACAGATCGGTAATCTATCAGTTTGATCAGATTAGATCCTGCTGGCCGTCACAGACTCTGTTCTACATTCATACAGTTTGTTCTCATTTTAAAGGACTTTTGAGTTTCAGGGTTTTCTTGTGTTTGTTCTCCTGGATAAACTCCATGTTCTAACTTTAGGAGTTTCTACAGGACTGTTTCCTGATCCAAATGTAAATGTGTGCTTCAGCTTCAGTGCAGACGGTTTTCACATGTTTGTGGATGGAAAAACTTCGGTTTCTTAAACTTGTATATACACATAATGCATTACCCATACTCCAATACACATGTAATCCAGTATTTGTACTCTTGTATCAGCAGTGTTGGGGAGTAACGGAATACATGTACCGCCGTTACGTATTCAGAATACAAAATATGAGTAACTGTATTCCGTTACAGTTACCGTTTGAAAAGGTGGTATTCAGAATACAGTTACTTTGTTGAAATAAATGGATTACACTGCGGTACTTTCCTGTTTCATATTGTCGCGGGTCAGGACTGTTTGGGTTTGTTTGACAGCTGTTCTGTTGTTCCAGGCGGCAGCGTTACGGTTGCCATGGTTACAGGGTAACCATGCGTGTTTCCTGGGTGAGAGAGCGCTTTTTTGTTGTTGTTGTTGTGCTAAGCTAAAAGGCAGAATGCTACAGGCATGGCCCTAAAGAGTGTAGCCTGATGGGCAGTGTAGTCCGTGCTGCAGGGAGAATGGACTGCCATACACGTTATGTGTCTGTGAGCGAGGGAGGGAGAGAAAGGAAAAGTCCGAGCTGTCACGGAGCAAAAACGGGAGCTGGAAGCATGTAAATATAATAATAACCACTGCAGCCAAGAAGAGTGCCTGACGAGCCCAGCTGTAAGTAAGCTATTAAGACTCGACTGTACGCTGTGTTCGTGTTTTCCTCCGGAAAAAATAAGTTCCGTTGGAGCCTTTCAACGCCTCTCTCTGTCTCTGGCAAGCAAAGTTGACCCAGACAACAAAGTAAAGCTAGTTTTCGGCTACCAGCCCGACACAGAACCCACCGTATTAGCCAGAGGTCCCTTTACTACTGTTCGGAGCCGCGGACCTTCAGTAACAGTAATAAATCACAGCAATAGTACATTCACGTAGTTGTAAACAGCACGATAATATATTAAGTAATCCAAAGTATTCAGAATACATTACTCTCATTGAGTAACGTAACGGAATACGTTACAGAATACATTTTGGGGCATGTATTCTGTATTCTGTAATGGAATACATTTTAAAAGTAACCTTCCCAACACTGTGTATCAGTATATGTTACAGCATGTTTTGTAGTCCGGAGCATGACCACATATAATCACAGTCACATCTGTCCTGATGTGAACCCACAGGCTCGTGCTGAGGAGTTTGCTAAACAGTCTAAATGATGTCTGACTTTTATTGTTATTGTGTGTTGTATTAAGTACCAGCTCTGCTGTGGATTTTGTGCCTGAACTTGTTGTACAGGAAGTCCTGACCTTGTGCCTTTCAGCAGCAAACACATGTGAACGTGCAGACAGACAGTGGGACGTGTCTGCAGACGTCTCCCTGTGTTAGCAGAGGAATATGTTTGTGTGGAGACGGGAAATGTGGTTGCTAAGCGGTTGCTATGGGCACTGATGTGGTATAAAACAGGCTGATGGAGAATTCAGGGTCTGGTTAATTCAGTGACTCCAGGCTGTTCTGTTCTTTTCGCTCAGGTCAAAGGTCATTCTCCTGTACATGTCGGACTTGTTTCATTTGTTTCCTTTGTATAAACTCGTGCATGTAATAAAACAGAAGTAGGTTGTTGATAACCTGCTGAAAGACAGACGTCTTCTTCTCTTTGTGTCCTGATAGTCTCTGAGCTCCAGGAGCTCTCCACAGGAGAACGCTCTCAGGTGTCCTCCTCTGGGTGATTGGATGGGCTGACCTGTATCGTTCACTGAGGGGAATACAGCTCACAGTGCTGTTATGGAAGCACCTCAACCTGGTTCTAGGATCTGCCCGTCTCGGGGCTGTGGTTTGTTCTCACACACCACTATTCTCTGGAAAGACAGATATCTCTTCCTCTCTCTCACACAAACACAACCCAATCAACAACTCATAGTTTTGGTATTCATTCCCAGCGTGTCCTGTCAGGTTTTGGTGTAAATCCCCAGTAAGTGCCAACCCACCAGGCTTGGCAGTGAGATAAACTCCAACCTTCAACCACACCTGAACCATTGAGCACAAATGTTTGATGTGAACAGATTATTCTTCAGTAATTAGACACATCAAACAGGAATGAGTGCATACACATGCACAGGATAGTTTAACACTGACAGAACTGAACCTTACTGAGAAAATGTAACATAAATGACTTCACTGAAAGCGTTAAAGTGTCTGATTCTACATGGATATAAAATCATCTGCAGCTGACTGACAGACCAAACTGTGACTCACAAAGTGAAGCAGGAGCTCCATTCAGCATGAAGACAGTAAAACATCCCAGCAGAAACAAACTGAACATGTTTCTACTCACAGCAGAGTCTCAGAGGTGAAGCTGTGAAGCTGGGCTGTTCAGTGAAACGCTGCCCTCTGCTGCTCACAGGAGGAAACAGCCTCCAGCTTCAGCCTCTCAGAGCTGCAACAGAGCAGCTGTGAGAGTCAGACAGCCCTGAAGGTGAAACACTGTCAGCAGGTCTGACCAGACACCAGGCTGGATTCATTCATTTCAATGTAATTTTTTCAATTTTATTTCAAGCACTTTATAATGTAAAGAGCCTACAATAATACAAAAATACAAATACGGATAGTCTTTACATAGACCCAGCAGAGGTTGTGTTTCCTGCAGGAACTCAGAAAGTACAACCTGCCACAGGAGCTACTGGTCGTCGTCGACACAGTCATCATGCAGTCAGTCCTGTGCACATCGATCACTGTCTGGCTCGGCTCAGCCAGGAAGCAGGACAGGCCCAGACTGCAACAGACAATCAGGGCTGCTGAGAGCATCATGGGTGCTGATCTTCCCCCCATTCACGGCCAGTGCAGGTCCAGGGTTAGGAAACGGACAGAAAACACTGGGTCCTGGGTCTTAGGTCTTATTTTGAGTGTTTGTACTTCCTGTTTTATTTTGATAGTCTTCTGTTTCATGTGTACAGTGGTCCCTCCCTATAACGTGGTTCACCTGGCCTCGCTGTTTTGCAGATTTTTTTTTTTTTTACAGCGCATTGTGTTCTGCGTTCTGTAGACCATCAAATTTACATAAATCTTCTATCGCTATTGTGAAGTGCTGTGCTGTATGTTTGTTAGTGTTCTCCCAAACGAACACAACAATGTCGACGAAACATTTTCCACCGTCAAAGGCTCCTGCGGTAGCACCCAAAAGGCAGAGGAAGATGCTAACCATCGCTCAAAAAGTTGGACTTCTGGACCTGCTAAAGGAAGGTAGAAGTTACCGCATTTTTCAGATTATAAGGCACATTAAGCGAAACAAACAGTCAGATAAGTCAAACTTTACTTAACTCATTCTTCTTGCTTCCCCTACTTCTGTACCATTGATTCATTAATGTTGAATTCTCTGGCAGCTGCTCTATTCCCATTTTCTGGACCTGAAAACAGGGTTTGATCTTTGGTTTCATCCTATAGAGATCGACAGACCACGTGACTTGTGCGTGTTGCATTGTAGGTACGAGTGGCAGAAAAATCAAAGTACTGCATCAAGTGCTAGCATTTCCAGCACTGGTAACCATTCATTCTGCGGTTTTAATCCCTACTTGTATTTTATTTGCCCCAAAAACAGTAATGCACAAAACAAAGGAGAACATGGAAGGTACAGAGTGGACTAAAAGCATTAGCGTGCTGCCCAACTTTCATCATGCACATATTTATAATTATATGGTCCTAAGTGTGAGTGCATACACTCATGAAGTGTTTAGTAACTTCAGATCCCTGCAACAAGCCCAGTTCCAGTTTACCAACGGATGGGTACAGGACCTTGAGATGTTCCGAGTAGCCAGATATGTAGGTGGACACCAGGTTATATTCTAAGTGAAGGGCAACCCTTCAAAAAATGAACAGAGCAGTGGAGTAGCCAAGGCAATAGAACAATACAAAACTCGATTAATAAAATATAATTTATTTCACAAAAAGATTTAAAACAGTTAAAAACACCCCTGGCCAGGAAGAATACACAGTAAAAACAATACTAAAAGTCCAGTGGTGTCAGCCACGGCATTAAAATCCACTAAAATCGGAGCGGGTGTGAAGAGTAGAAATATTTTACTGTTATTATTTGCTGCTATTTCTATAATCATCATTACCATTTCATTATTAATAGTGATGTTGCATTCAGATGCATTCAGATGTTCAAATATATGGGTATTATATTAGTCTTTATTACAGGTCCAAGAAGAACCACTTTAAACTGTTGAGTGGAATCTATAATTTTAAAGGCTTTTGAATGTTTTTATATTCTTACACTGGAGTCTTCAGTGGGGGAGAAACTGAGTTGCAGGCTGACAGGAGACGGCGTGCTTTGCAGAAGTGAAACCGAAAGCAGAGTCTCAGTGCAAGTAATTCTGAGGAGCAGTTTCGATGATGCTATTATCTTTTATGCATTTATCTTTGATTAAGCTTTGATTAAGCTTTAAGTAGTTGTATTAGATTGAAACATTTGTTTTATATATTTTACATATAAGTCAAGATCATTACACACAGGATGGCCTTAGCCTGGTTGCCTAAGTTGAGATCAACTAAGGTGCAGAGAGCAGATGCACACTCTGTGCACGCACAGACACACATACACACACAGTATTAGACTCATTTATATAGGTAAGAGTTTAATTATGTTTTGCTTGTGACTGCAAAACTGCCTGCATGAGTGACGGTTTGTGCAGAACGTGGACCTGATGTTCCAGAAGATAAGCCTGGGCAGGATGGTGACAGGAAGCACCTGGGGTCGAGCCGAAGACAATGTTCTTTGTTAAAAACTGTGTTCAAAGTTAACTGAACGTTTGTGGTTTTGGAGTGACGTATGCTTTGTTTGAGTCTGCCTGGCAACAGGCAGACTGCCAACCCTATAAAGTCTTTGTTCTGACTATTGTAAGATAGTTCGACGCTGAAATCTGCACAGTGTTCGGACTCCACATGTGTTCATTAAAATGCCGTCTAATTGCACCCAGCCGGATCTGTGGTTATTTTGGATTCCTCCTCAATATTTGAACCATAACACGGGGCAAAGAAAACCCCCTGTCTATCTCTTCACTCCGGAGTACTGGAAGACAGAGGGGGCAGTGACAGTGAAAGGGATTTCTTGTAACACGGTGTGTCTCAGGACTTATCTGCAATCCAGGCCATCTGTTGCCTCTTCGTGACTTCGGAAACATGACTTAATCCTCCACGAAGGAATCTGATAAAAAGCGATCTCTTTACCCGACGTCTTACCGTGACTGTCATGTGACCAGCTATGGCAGTTAATAATACAACAGCTTCTTGCCATTGTTTGTGTCTGTTTCTCTCTATGTGACTGTTGTCTTGTAATATCCTGCTCGCCCTAGCCACTTGTACCTACAATCCTTTAAGATAATATAAGATGACCTTTATTAGTCCCACAGGTGGGAAATTTGTTTTGTTACAGCAAAAGTGCAAAGTTATGTAGCAGAAATTAGAAAACACTGGAATGCAATAAAATACAATAAAATAAAATAAAATACTATATACAATAGAATAAAATAGAATAGAATAATATATACAATAGAATAAAATAGAAATACAAATACTATATACAACTGAGTAGGAAAATACAAAAACACAACTTCGTCAGAAGAAGAATTGCACGTATAGCAGTCTTATTGCACATGTGTGGGTTTGTGTGTTTGATCAGCTGCAAAAGTCTTTATTGTAGAGTCTGACAGCAGTGGGGAGGAAAGACCTGCGAAATCTCTCCGTCCCACACCGTGGGTGCCGCAGTCTCCCACTGAAGGAGCTGCTCAGTGCTGTCACAGTCTCATGCATGGGGTGGGAGATGTTGTCCAACAGGGATGACAGCTTAGCCACCATTCTCCTGTCACTCACCACCTCCACTGGGTCCAGAGGGCATCCTAGAACAGAGCTGGCCCTTCGGATCAGCCTGTTCAGTCTCTTCCTGTCCCCAGCAGAGATGCTGCCTCCCCAGCAGACCACACCATAAAAGATGGCTGAGGCCACCACAGAGTCATAGAAGGTCTTCAGGAGTGGGCCCTCCACTCCAAACGACCTGAGTCTCCGCAGCAGGTACAGCCTGCTCTGCCCTTTCCTGTAGAGGGCGTCTGAGTTATGAGTCCAGTCCAGTTTGCTGTTCAGATGAACACCAAGTTCAGATTTACTGTTTTACCCCTGAAATGACGTCACATTTTCGAATTCTACAATACAGAACTTATTTTTAAATAAGTATAAACTGAATAAAGTGTGTAGTGAGGGGTTTTACAGCTTTAAAACATCTATAATAATTGTAAAAAATAAAGCTGGCTACTTTGCGAATTTCAACTATTGCAGGTTATTTTTAGAATGTAACTCCTGTGATAAATGAGGGACCACTGTATTATGTTTACACTGTAAAAACAAATATTGTAGAATTTACGGTGAATTACTGGCAGCTGTGGTTGCCAGAATTTCACCATGAAAAATAAATTGTAAATGTAGAACACAAAACGGTTTCCTATTTTGGTAACCTTAAATTTCACAGTAAATAATTATAATTTTTTTTACAGTAAATGATTGAATTTAAACATAAATTCATGTGAAAACAACAGACATTCCGTTAACCTGATTACAGTCTTACTTTGTTAAATATAGTGAAACTGTATAAAATAATACGGTATCATACCTAAAAAGTTGAATATTATGGTAAATTACTGGCAGCTGTGGTTGCCAGAATTTCACCGTGGAAAATATAATGATAATGCAGAATACATAACGGTATACTTTGCTGATAAATGTAAAATTCACAGTGAACTTTGGTTTTTGTACAATTATTACATTGAAATAAAAAACTAATATAAAGTAATGTGCCATCGTCTCCCCCGTGTCACCTATTGTAGCCAACCTTTACATGGAGGAAGTGGAAAGGAAGGCTCTTGGCTCTTTTAAAGGGAGAGTACCCAGCCACTGGTACAGATATGTAGATGACACCTGGGTCAAAATCAAGACACAAGAAGTGGAATCCTTCACTGCGCACATTAACGCTGTGGATAAAAACATCAAGTTCACCAGGGAAGACACTAAGGACAACTGTTTGCCTTTCCTGGACTGCGCGGTGCACATTGAAGAGAATGGCAACCTCAACATTGAAGTTTACCGGAAGCCCACACACACGGACCAGTACCTCCTCTTTGACTCCCATCACCCTCTGGAACACAAACTTGGAGTAATTAGGACCCTACACCACCGGGCAGAACTTGTTCCCTCTAAGCCTGAAGGGAAAAAGAAGGAACACACACATGTAAAGGAAGCACTGAAAACATGTGGTTATCCTAACTGGGCGTTCATAAAGTCAGCAAAGATGCACAGAAAAGAAGATCAGACACCAGCGAGGGAGGATAAGAAAGACAGACGCAACAACGTTGTCATCCCCTATGTAGCCGGTGTATCAGAGAAACTCAGGAGAGTTTTCTCCAAGCACGACATCCCAGTGTACTTCAGACCCAGCAACACACTCAGACACAAACTGGTTCACCCGAAAGACAAAACTCCAAAACACAGACTTAACAACGTGGTGTATGCTGTACAGTGCAGCGAGGAATGCCCAGACCTCTACATTGGAGAGACCAAACAGCCACTTCACAAGCGCATGGCACAACATAGAAGAGCCACCTCCACAGGACAAGACTCAGCAGTCCACCTGCATCTTAAGGATAAAGGTCACTCTTTCGAGGATGCCAATGTTCACATTTTGGACAGAGAGGACAGATGGTTTGAAAGAGGAGTGAAAGAGGCCATCTATGTCCACTGTGAGCCACCATCTTTGAAAAGAGGCGGTGGTTTACGACACCAACTGTCTGCCATCTATAATCCAGTTTTGAGTTCCCTCCCCAGACGCCTTAACGCCCACTCACATCCTGGGCCATCTGACCTCAGGAAATCACATGACAAGGTGGGGCCAGGTTTCACAATGGGCTCACCCGAAACCCTGGCTGATTAGGTCCCACACCCACTTTCACACCTTGGCTCATGTGATTAGAGGATCACCAGGGGGTCCTTTGTCCCTCCTTGGGGGGATACTCCCACTGGGTTTAAATCTGGGACTCTCGGCCATTTGACCTTAGAACTGAAGAAGCTTCTCGGATGAGAAGTGAAACGTCTTCAAGCAACTTAAAGAAGTCCAGACGCTTTTCTTTGCAAACTCCTTTGACTACGATGACCTGGATGACTGAAAACCTTCACAGACAATATAAAGTAAACCAGTTAAAATACATTTTAATAAGCTTGTTTACCGTCTCCTATTGACAAAGCACAGAGGAGCTGTATAATACAAAACATGCCTTTTTATTCAAAAGTTCATATTTACACGAAATTATTGGCAGCTGTTGCAGCCAGAATGTCGTCTAAAATAATTAAGGTCCAACAAATGAGGTAATAAACATAATAGGGCTAACTGGCATAAAACTTACATTCTTTGACTTTTTGTCATAATTTGCTAGAAACATTAATAAAAACCAGTAGAGACAATGATTAAATTAAACAGTTAATATCCATCCATCCATTCGCTTCCACTTATCCTTTTTCAGGGTCGCGGGGGGCGCTGGAGCCTATCCCAGCATTGGCACTCACATTTACACCTATGGGCAATTTGGATTAATCAATTAACCTATCCCCACAAACTGCATGTCTTTGGACAGCGGGAGGAAGCCGGAGTACTCGGAGGGAACCCACGCAAACACGGGGAGAACATGCAAACTCCACACAGAAAGACCCCGGCCTGAT
This sequence comes from Oreochromis niloticus, assembly GCF_001858045.2. NCBI lineage: Eukaryota > Metazoa > Chordata > Actinopteri > Cichliformes > Cichlidae > Oreochromis > Oreochromis niloticus. The sequence goes on along the minus strand of NC_031969.2, from coordinate 34,055,695 downwards.
GGTGGAATTGAACTCAGGACCTTCTTGCTGTGCAGCAACAGTGCTAACCACCATGCTGCCCTAAACAGTTAATATTTAATAATCAAATTAATGACTAAAAAGGCACTGATCTAATTAATATCAAACTTAATACAACCAAAAACAAACAAGTACATAATAAACAGTCAAACAAAATTTAAAACACTTGATACTTGCAGTGGTTGGCAAAGTTTCTTTTTATCCAGATTGATAGTAGAGGGCTTTCAAAACAGTCTCTGATGGTGTCTGAGGAACTGGAACAGGTTTTGGATGTGTTGAGGACTTGAATGTTGTTCTTCAGATGCTCGGTGTAGATTAGCGTTCTTTCCTTGCAGTCTGAAAGCGAATACAAAGCACAATAAAGCAAACTGCCCATTTCAAAAGAAAATATACAATCTTACATCTAATAGAGCGGACGCAATTAATCGTTTAATGATTTACAATTGTGATGCATTGCAATGCGGACATAAAGCATTCTTAATCCATTCAGAAGAAACTAATCGAATACAGTCCCGATCAAAAGTTTAAGACCACTTGAAAAATGGCAAAAAATCATCTTTTGCATGGTTGGATCTTAACAAGGTTCCAACGACATGCAACAAGCAGAAATGGGAGTGAGACAAAACATTTAACTTACATTTCACAAACTTAAAGGAAGGAACGGCTTTGCTTTGGATATCTGACGCAACTGGCAAAAGCTGTTTTTTACCACAGTGGAGACCTGTTTCTCAAGTTTAAAAGAGCCATCCAGGAACACTCCGAGGTTTCTTACAGTGAGCGAGAGATGGCTAGCGAGAGGGCCTAGGGCATCAGCTAACTGGTCTGGCGGAGTGTGACTATCAAAAACTACGATTTCAGTCTTATTCATGTTCAGTGTAAGAAAATTATGAGATAACCAAAATTTTAACTTCATGCAAACAGTTGAACAGAGGTTGCAAAGAAGCAGACATCGGATTTCAAAGGTGAATAAATAATAATGGATTGGATTTCATATAGCGCTTTTCAAGGCACCCAAAGCGCTTTACAATGCCACTATTCATTCACTCACTGGTGGAGGCAAGCTACGGTTGTAGCCACAGCTGCCCTGGGGCAGACTGACAGAGGCGAGGCTGCCATATCGCGCCATCGGCCCCTCTGGCCAACACCAGTAGGCGGTAGGGTAAAGTGTCTTGCCCAAGGACACAACGACCAGGACAGAGAGCCCGGGGATCGAACCGGCGACCTTCCAGTAGCAGATATGCTTCCCAATCCCCTAAGCCACGGTCGCCCCATGGATATCATCAGCATAACAGTGAAAGGAGATGTTGTATTTTCTAAAAATTAATCCCAACGGCAACATGTACAAAGAGAAAAGAGCAGGACCGAGCACGGACCCTTGAGGCACACCACAATGAATAGGGGCAGAAGACGAGGAGTGTTGCCCCATAGCAACAGAGAACGACCTCTCTGAGAGGTAGGATTTAAACCAAGTTAAAACCGTACCTTTGAGACCAACATGTTCCAATCTTGATAGAAGAATGTTGTGGTTAACCGTGTCAAAACCAGCAGTCAAGTCAAGTAAAACTAAAACCATGGAATAGCCAGAATCAACGGTTAAAAGAAGATTATTAAAAACTCTAAGTAAGGCTGTCTCTGTGCTGTGGCGAGGTTTAAACCAGACTGAAACTTTTCATTAATACCATTTGCATCTAAAAAGGCCTGAAGTTGTTTTAGAACGACCTTTTCCAATATTTTGGAAATAAAATTGAGTTTGGAGATCGACCTGTAGTTAGTGATAGCATTAGGGTCAAGGTTTTTCTTTTTCATAATAGGTTGCACAACAGCATGCTTAAAGACAGACGGTACACAACCTGATGACAATGATGCATTCAGCAGAGATAAGATACAAGGACCAATAACATGTAAAGCTTCCTTAAAGAAACGAGAAGGAAGAATATCGTGCGGGGAACCAGAGATTTTGAGATGATCAATTATGTCTTTTAAAGCAGAATAAGACACTGGCTCAAACTGTTGAAAGACAGTCGAGCATTCAGAGGCTGGAACTGGGTCTAAAACTGATGATGAATGAGATGGATGAGAAGCCCTTAGAGCTGAGATTTTTTCAGAGAAATACTTTAAGAATTTATCACAAAGAACTGGGGAGGCATCCCTATAAGTGGTAGTGCAAGGGTTTATCACAGAGTTAAAAGTATTAAAAAGGGTTCGGGGGTTGTGGCTATTAGTCATAATAATGCTAGACAAAAAGGCAGATTTGGCAGCTTTAACAGACTTTTGATACTTAGATAAACAATTATGGAGGACGTCCAGAGAGACGTGGATTTTGTCTTTCATCCATTTTCATATCTCATCACTCTCCACTTTCTGTTCATCTGAGAAAAAGGCACAATTTGCTGTTGCATTGATCTATTATTTATTATCCACACTTAACAACTCTTGCACCTACTCCATAATAAAGCAATGATAGAAAAAATGTTATAGAACCAAAGCATTGTGTTTATTATTTTTTTCACTAGTTGGACCCACGTCCTCATTTTAGGTTTGACAGCATTTTAGTAGGTAAAGGTGAATGCTTGGACATGAATTGAGCTGCGGTTTGGGGAAGGCGTCGAAGGGGACTGGCAATGGCTCCCGTGCCTGGCAGATCCCCAAAGAAGGCGTCCCCTAGAAGCAGTAATAAATGTGCTTTATGAAGGTCGAAGACCTCAGCAGTAATAATTTGATTTTCAATTCAACGTATTTATACAGCACCAAATCACAGTGACAGACGCCTCAAGACCCTGCAATGATGTCTGGCAGAACCAGGTCAGGGAGTGGCGGGGCCATCTGCTGTTTTTGGGGTGAGAGAGAGAGAACAGGACAAAGATAAGCGCAGGGAGAGCAAACGCCAAGTGACATCACCACCGAAAGGAGAGGAAAATAACTGGTGGCAGGCCAGAGAAGAGATCAAATGAAGGGTTGATTAATTGAAACACTGATTGGAGGAAAATTGCCTTCTGTAATGATAACCCCCAAAACTGTCAGAGAGCAGAGTGCGAGTCCACCAAACTTCATGGGAGATGATAAGATGTTTAGACGTAGTCAGAACTGTGAGTTGGCTTAGAGAGCGGTCTCGAATGACTGTGTCGAGGGGGGATGCTAGATGATGCTAGTGAAAGCACATGAAAAGTGAAGGAACGCCATGAAGAATTAGGCGCATTGTGCGGTTTAGATGTCTTAAAAGGAGCGATAGAGGACGGTCCAGAGGACGGTCTGTGTATTCAACCCTACCTCTGGCGCCGGTGCCCACCTCTCAATTTTAAATCCATGTAGACATTGAGGGTTCTCGGGAGGGGCCGTGCTAACACCTGCTGCTCTCTGGCAGCAGCACCATGCCCTCCCTTGTTTTAAATGCACTTTAGAACAACACGCAGCAACACTACACATGAGCGGGAGGAGGGAGGTATGGGGTCTTCACACACCCCCGTTCTCTACTAGCCATCGGGGCGGGGGGGCTGGGAGGAGGTGTTGGCTGTCCGATTGGCCTCCCTGCTGCTGCGGAGCCTGGGGCGGTCTGCTTGCCTCCACCCCGGGGGAAAGGGTCACATCTCTTGGGTCTGGGTGCCGTTTCCCCCTCTGGGGGCGAGGGTACCTGGACCCGGGGCATAGAGTATGTTTGGGGAGTATGATTGTGTGTACATGTCTATGTATGTCTATCCCTACGTTGGGTGAGTGCTGAGTGTTTGTATATGTGTGCATGAGGGTGGGAAAGCATGTTTATGTCTGTGTGTGCCTGTTTGTCTGTGTCTATATGTCAGGTCGGGTCTTAGACTCCACCTCCCTGGGTACTCCCAGGCCCTCCAAGTGTGGAGGCCTATCTCCCCTCACCACACTCCCTGCTGGTAACTGATGCCCTCAGGGGTTGGTGCATTGGTGGTTCTTGGTGTCCGGGGCTGGGCGCTCAGGTATGCACCAGCTCACTCCCGGTGGCTACTTGGTGGGGCCCGGTGCCTGTCGCTCGGTCAGGCCTCTTCCGGGGCAAAGGGGGCCCTCGGGCCTCCGGCCTCGGGGCCTGCAACTCGGTTCACTCTGGCACAGCTGGCTGCCGGCAGAGCCGGCGGGCACGCCGGTGCAGCCCCCTCTGGCTTCTGCTCCGTGGCTACTGGGTGACCCCCTCGTCTGGGGATCTCCTCAGCCCTTCCCAGGAAGGTGGCACGGATGCCCCTCCGGTGGTACTCCTTGGGCTCTCGCACTCTGGGGCCTCTGGATGTCTGGAGCCTGGATCTCCTCCATACCTGCTTCATGCCCTGGGGGACGGGGCTATGGGCCTCCACACCCTCTAGCAGACCGTTACATGGGGAAACCTTTTGTATACAAGCGCATTGATCCACACAGGTGTGCACACGGGTGTTCACTGTTCGTAGACATAAACTACACCTTTCTTAGCTGCTACTTCAAAGCACATTGTGCGCTGTCTGTCCTGCGTGCTGCACAACAACTTTCAATATTTAGTATTTACTGCTGTTCACACTTAGCTAGATTAACGTGATGGTGTTGTGTTTAGTATGTTGCTTTGTTTTTGTTTGGGTTTTTTTGCTTGTCTTTTCTTCTTTTTCTCTCAACAGGTGATCCAGGAGATTTTTTATTTTTTATTTTTTCTTTCTCTTTGTCTTTGTAAGTGCCCTTTCTCACTGTCCCTTTTCCCTTCTGTTTTTCTTTTCCTTCCTCTCTTTCTTTCTCCCTTTCCTATCCCCCCGTCATGTCTGTCCCATCTGTAACAACTGAAAATAAAATAAATAATAACAACAAAGTTTGATCAAATGGACCAATACGGCAATGCCATGATGATCCATTTGGCAAAATAAATCCATTTGGTATCCTTGTTGGTCTTCAGACAACAATTCTGACGGCTTAAGAACCAAATGGGACAGACAAAAAAAAAAAAAAAAAAAGGAGCGATAGAGGACAGAATCTGGTATCCCCGTGCCACGAAAGTTCGCTGGTGCTTTGCAAAGACAGGAAAGATGGCAGAGAAACTGGCATTTCGGGTTTGTTTGTACATCTTGTGGAAGACTGGACAAAACGGAGAAACTGGTGAGAGGAATGGGATCCCAGTGCCGAAAGCTTGCTTCACCCTTTAACCTCAGCCTGTGTCAGACATTTCAAAGCCAGACAGACCAGCAGGTGTAGTTTCTCCTGTGGCCACCAGAGGGCAGACGTTCAGCAACCAGCTGCACTGCTCCTCAGAGTCCAACATCCTCAAACCAGGAGGCGGGCTCAGTGCTGGGGAGGAGCTGGACCATCAGAGAGGAGGGAGTTATCAGAACTGAGCAGAGGAGCGCGCTCAGTCAGGACAACTCACTGCTCCTCTGAGCATCACAGGAGCTCCTTCCTCCCTCCTCTTCCTCCTGACCGTCTTTCATCCTGATGCTTCACAGCTGCTGAAAACCAAAGTGCTGCATGGAGGTCATTTCTGTTCTGCAGCTCACTAAAGACTCTGCAGTGCAAACTTAACACACTGCTGCATTTTTACATGAAACATGTTTCAAACCAGAGTTTCGTCAGCATCAACCATGTTCTCTGTTTACTCTCTAATGTGAAGATTTCAGGGATGAAGGTGTCTGTTCTGAGGATAAATGAGGCTGTTTGAACTCTTTCCACCCTGCAGGTCTCTGCTCTGCACTCACACAGTATCGGTCATTTAATTCTTATTCAGAGGTGGAATTTCTTCTCATGACTTCATGTATATTTTGCAGCCTTGGCCTCAAAGGGTGCATGACATGTTCAGTGTCATCAGCAGTGTTGGGACTAACGCGTTATTAAGTAACGCGTTACAGTAACTACGTTATTATTGTGGTAACGAGCACGGTAACTAGTTATTATGCCAAAACCAGGAACGCATTACTCGTTACTGGGATTTAGATAGGCTCGTTACTCGTTACTTCGTGTGGTGGATATCGCGGAGCTTCCACAGATTCAGTAACATTAGCAAGTGGTGGAGGCCAGCAGGTGGATGAAGGAAAAGGGAGGCAAGAGGAGAGACCCGAAGCGGCCGCCGGTCCGCGTGTCAGGTGAACTGAACTTCAGGTAAGAAGTTATGACCTGCAGTCTATCAGAGTCAGATATAAACCAAGTTTAGGTGGAGTTTATTTTCGTTGTGCTGACATTTTCGTACTGCGTGCTAGCTAGCATGACGGAGTTTCTATCCAGCTGGGTGGGTGCTATGTTACTGATGTTGAACTTTATTTTGTTCATAAGGTTAATTATTAGAGTTGCCAACCGTCCCCTAAAAAACAGAATCGTCTGGTATTCAGAGAAAATATTACGCGTTTCGTACTGAGGTGAAAAGGAACACAGTTTGTCCCGGACTTCAGCTACAATGAAAAAGACACAAAGCTGGAGTTATGCTGTGTTTACGCTGCACAGCTGCCTCTTCTCCTCTCATTCTCTCCCCTCTCTCTCCTGTTTCTACTTCAATCATGAAACTGATCAATGATCAGCTGATCGGCTTTTCTCTCTTGTTTATTTATCGCCCACTTTGCGCCAGAAAGAGGAAACCAGCGGATGTCGCGCTAAACAACAGCAGCACGTTTAAGCTTGATCAGCTGTTGTTAGAATTTATTTAATATTAATTTCTAGTATCAGCTGATGTTTGCTGGAGCCACAGCTGTAAAGCTGCTGGTCATGATATCGGTTTGGTTATCTGGTGAGAGGGAAACATGCAGATGAAACCAGGAGATGTCCTTACTGAATCATCAGAGCTGAACAGGTGATGGAGAAACAGGTTTACCTTTTAGGTGACATGAATGAGTTGAAGGGAAGTTATGAGCTGTTTCTGAGAGACAAATAACACCAGGATCCTTTTCTGTGTAGCTGACAGCTGGTAACTGTGCAGGGGCGGGTCTAGCAAAGTGTTGCCAGGGGGCCAGGTAGGGCATTAACAGGGAAAGGGGGGCACAAGGAAATACTTTTCTTTATTATTCTCATTTAAAATGTCTCGCTTTTAAAAAAATAATTATCTGAGTCTTACAACAAACAATTGATAGATTGATACATATATACCATCAGAACAGTGTACATCACTGTCACAACAGTGTTTATTTTCATTCAAAGGCTTTATGATTTTTCCTATAATGGTGGGCCGGTCTCTAGTCAAAATGCCCGGGACGATTGTTTTGTCCCAGTCCAGCTCTGTATGCAGCTCATCTGCAGTCTGGTGTTACCTACATCTTCCTATTCAGAAGGCAGAATTTCCAAGTTCTGAGTACAATCAAAAGCACCACGACTGCAGTTTTTGTGTTGGATGTAAAAAGCAGGCTAGAATCATGGCGGCGGTCAACGACGGTCCAGGCGTGGGATTTCTCTCGTGGAAATGTGCACATTATTTTTTCCTTTCTATTGGTAGGTGGCACAGTGCACTTGTGGCAAGTAAGCAAGATAGAAGACTGGCAGTCTGGCTGGGTATCCAGTTACGGAAGCAACACATTAACAAGAGAATTCTGAGTAAAACCAAAGTTACTTTCCCTAGTAACTAGTTACTCTGAAAGTAACGAGTAACTTGAAGTAACTGAGTTACTTTTTTAGAGAAGTAACTAGTAATGTAACTAAGTTACTAATTTAAAGTAACTTACCCAACACTGGTCATCAGTATTTATTGATATTGTTGGTTCTTTATCTTACAATATAAACGTCCTTAAGGCGACTTGTGAAACTGAATTAAACAGTTGAGTTGTCGGTGTGAGCAGCAGACGGTTGTTTTGAACTAAAAGTCTTCTGCAGGAAATATTTGTCTTTGTGCTCACACGCACTTTTATGTAATCATTATGTTTAACACATTTCCCTGGAAGAAGGGTGCAGACGAGCACAGACACGGTCTCGTTCAACTCTGCTCACATTAAATATATTTGCATATCAAGCCGCCTCCTCAGGCTGAAACATGTAGAGTTTAAAGTTTGTACAGATGGGATGAAGCTTGCTGGTGAAAATCTGCTTTAATCTTCACTTTGACTGCAACACAGTGATTTGGCTTCATGTACAGAAATCTGTCTTTATGTAATGTTCATGTTCATGAAGGAAACCTGACTGTACAACACTCACGGTTATTAACATGGATGTAAACACAACAGAGAGGAATCTTAATCTATCAGCTTACTCTGGTTCATCTCTTTTCTGAAAAGTACAAAAACAAATGTGTTTCAGTTCTACCACGACTCAGTTACTCTCATCTACCTGCTTTCCTGCTCAGTTCTGGATCCCTGGAAACAACTGTTGGATCATCTACTCCAGTCACCTCGCCACTCAGCTGGACACTGACTCTATCACCCTCCCCTGAGCCTTTGGACTTCTCTCCAAGCATGTAAGCTCTCTCTATACTCACAGTTCAACTCTTGCCCACCTTTTCCATTCAGTATTAACCTCCTTCTGTTTCCAGTGATCTTCAGGCCTGAGACTCACGCTACAACTTCACATTTCCAGTCTATGTCCCTGTGTTAAATAAAGCTTTGTCAACTCACAGTCCAGTTGTCCTTTGAGTCTGCTTCAGTCCACTCCCAAATACCAGCCTTCTGGTACATGACATGAACAAATTGGAGTCTATTAGATAGATATGATACAAACCACTGCAGTGCAGTACCTGTAATACCTACAGCATGTTCTAATCGCTCTAATAGGATATTATGGTCGACAGTATCGAACGCAGCACTGAGGTCTAGCAGGACAAGCACAGAGATGAGTCCACTGTCAGAGGCCATAAGAAGATCATTTGTAACCTTCACTAAAGCTGTTTCTGTGCTGTGATGAGCTCTGAAACCTGACTGAAACTCTTCAAATAAGCCATTCCTCTGCAGATGATCTGTTAGCTGTTTGACAACTACTCTTTCAAGGATGTTTGATATGAAAGGAAGGTTGGAGATTGGCCTATAATTAGCTAAGACTGCTGGGTCATGTAGTTTAAATCAATAGTGTTTTATTACTGCTACCTTGAAGGCCTGTGGAATGTTGTCCATTAGTAGAGATGAGTTTATTCAGGCCTTCGTAATAGATTTGACCTCTGACCCCTCCTATAGCAGCTGTGGTTCCTTCATCACAGTTACACAGAATATACTCTGAAAGGCTTTATCATTTCTTAGTTAAAGTAATGAATCAGTTCTTCTTGTGGCTTCGGTGTTTCATGTTGTTTCAATTTGTGTTGTGAAGCAAAGGCAGTGAGTTCACTTCAGGTGTGGAGAGCTGTCAGAACCAGAAGTTCTTCAGTAACCTCCCCCTGTACCTGCAGGGAAACGAGTCTGCAGGCTCACACAAGCCGATAATTTAAGGTTTGATTCTGTCCAACAAAGACTCCCTGAGGATGTGCTGATACACACTGACGCGCTGGCTTCCTGTCTCTGAATCTTCACTTGAGTTTCTTAGGAAATGATTTTTTATACACCAACCTGTGAGCAGCTTTTCTACATTTTTTTTAATTTGAGAGAAACATCGAGCACAGCCTTAATGAAAAATCTTTGTAGTCAACATAAACTTTAATGCAAACTTTAAGCCTTTAATACAGTTTAAACAGGTGAGTTATAAAGACCTTCGCCCCTGTACAGTTACACTGTCCAAGCTGTTAAACAGAACATGTGAACAGCAGCGATGTTTCTTCATTTCACAGCTTGCAGTCCTGCAGCATGCACAGATTATTCACACGGACCGTAACACAACAAGGAAAGAGCTCACACAGTTTCCATCAAGAAGTCATTTTAAGGGTTAAACAACTCTCGTATTCCATAAACATGAGTTTGAATAATTCGGAATTGAATTATATACAAACCATTTTCTTCTTCTTTTGTGTGTATATACAGATGCATGAGACAGGTGTGACCTTTGTTGTGCGTTCAGTGTAAATGCAGCGCTGTGATACCACCTCAGCTCAGCTGCTGCAGTTAGAGGGAAACCTGACAACTGATGTTTTCTGGAGAACCTGCAGCACAGTCTGTAGTTTCCTGTCAAAGCTGTTAAAAGTTCTTTTCATTTGTGTTCTGAAATGTGTTAAAGCCTGATGGATTTTGTGCTTCCACTCAGTGGACTTGTTTAAAAGAACGATTGTTAAATTTCACTCACAGCTCTTCTTCCTTTCTTTGTTGTGCTTTTCTTTATTTTATCATGTCATGCAGTTAAAATGCTGATCAGTGTGTGAAAATATATTGCTCCAATCGATTTTGAACAACAGAATCAGATCAATCAATAAATAATGATTTGAGTAAATGCATTACTTTCCTGGCACTCTTTCATTACTCAGCTTTATTTTGTGGTTTGTAAATGTAGCGAATCTGAATTCACTGACTTTAAAGATTTATTTCAACAAAATGAATATGAATTATATTGTTAACATAAACACATGAACAACAAACAAACAACACGCTGCACAAATTTAAATAAGAAAGTAAGAAGATCTTCATACAGATCACAGGGCTAACACAGAGAGGCGGACCATTAACACTCACACCTACGAAATATGACAGGACATGTGCAGAAGCAGGATTACTGTAAGACCATAGACTCAGAAAATGTTGCTGTAGGATATTTTCATTTCTCATCACACCTCTTCCACCACGACTGTTCTTGCCTTCACCATTCTTCTGAAGAAGCTGTTAAACGTGTCAAAATGCTGCGATTACAGTAATGAGACTGTGAGCAAACACAAATATTTACTGCAGAAGACAGGAAGTGACGAGGATGGGAACTGATGATGAATGAATGCTGTAAATACAAAATCAGAAACACTTTAAACATTTAATAATCACAGAAATGATCAGTATCTATACTAATATATTGTAAGCATCATATTGACATCGTCCTTTATGAACTAGAATGTGCTGGAACACCAGCCCATCTGTCCACAGTGATGACCAACAAAGAAGAAACTGCTGCAAAATCAACTTCTTCAAACTCAAATTTGCTTTGTGTTCAAACTTGAACATGAAAAGAAGTTCTTGTGTGTTTCATTACGATGTGAATTTGTGTCTGTGTGTGGGTTCATGATAATGATAATTATGTTACAGAAAACGAATGTAACAGAATATTTCATGGATATAGCTCCTTCATTTAGATCCACTCAAACTTTGACTGTGACCTGTGGATTAGCTTGCATGTCATCACGCTTAACGTCTCATCAGCTTTAAACTTAACAGCAATCAGTATCCATCCCCATTTTCTCCCATCATGCCTGTTTCATTCATTTTGGAAGAACCACTAGCTGGTTGACTTTGGGACAGACCAGTAGCCTCGACAGTGTAGGAGGGATGAGGCAGGTCAAATACAGACTATTGTCTTCTACCAATTATGTAACTCTATTTAAGATAATATAATCCTGGTCTTTTTTTGTTTGCCTCTTTGATGGGCCCCCAGCTGTACATGGGCCCCTGGACTCCTACCCAGAATGCCCTCAGGATAAATCGGCCCTGATGCTCACAGTGACAGAGACAGAACCAGATGTTGTCTTCAGACTGTGAGTTTTAGAGCTGCAGACACTTCAGGTCACTTCACCCTTTAACCTCAGCCTGTGTCAGATGTTTCAAACCCAGACAGACCAGCAGGTGTAGTTTCTCCTGTGGCCACCAGAGGGCAGACGTTCAGCAACCAGCTGCACTGCTCCTCAGAGTCCAACATCCTTTGAAACAGCATCTGTCCACAGAAACTAACCTTTCCTATTCATAATAATCATGGGCAAAGTTTCCTTCTCACAATTTCATGTATATTTTGCAGCCTTGGCCTCAAGGGATGCATGAAATGAGACACAGAATATTTAAGGTTCAGTATCAGTGTGTGCAGCAGGACCTGGATGTTTAAAAAGAAAAAAAGAAAAAAGTCTTTTGCAGGAAATATTTGTATTTGTCCCCACAGGTGTATTTATGCAATCACAGCATTTTGGCAAATCTGACACACTTCCCTGGAAGAAGGGCAAAGCCGAGCTCAGACACGCCCCCATCAGCCGCTGGCTTTGCTGACATATTTGCATAGTAGGCATCCTCCTCAGGCTGAAACGTGGAGTTTCAACTGTGCAAAGACAAGAAGAAGTTGGTGTTGACATTAAAACCTGCACTATTCTAATAATCACATTGAGGTAAACACTACACAGTACATTTAACTAACAGATAAAGATGTGCTATTTTTATTTTGAATTTGTGTCTTGAATTTACTATTTAGTTAGTTTTAGGAAAAACCGAGTCATCCACCATGGTTCATACAACAGTTACCTTTGTTTGTTGTTAAAATGTTGGTACAACAGTCTCACAACATCTCGTGGAAAAGTACATTTTTTGTGCAGCTACACACAAACGACGTCGTCCACACAGACTGAGGACAGTTTAAATTCACTCGAGTTTCTTTGAACTTATTCTTTTGAACACCTGCCAGTGAACACCTTTACAGAAAACACATTTATCACAGAAATAATGAAAAGTCTAAACATTGTAGTGAGTCTGTGTTTGTGTTTGAAGTCACCGTGACATCAACTGCTGCTTTTCACGCTGCTTTTTGAAGCATTAGCATTTAGGGTCCTGTAGTGCTGGTCTATGGAGACAGGAGTGACTATATTTGGAGAAGAGCTGGGAGTGCTAAGTTGGTTTGGTTATTAACCTCAAAATACTTAGAAGAAGCCTCGTTTACCCATTCTCACACATTCCTGTAGAACTTTATTCTATGTCACAAGTGCTTTCTGTCACATCCACTCACAGTCTGATGGGTGCACTGGGAGAAATTTGGGTTCAGTGTGTTGCACAGAGACACAATGCTTGTGAGCCTCTTCCTGGTAGGACATGCCAAAACCCATCCTAGCTGAAGATCACCTCCACCACTATTTAAACAGATGAGATGTACAAAGACTCTCCCCCCGTACAGGTGGTGTGAAGGGGGAAATGATCCACAGAAACCAATCAGTTTTTGTATCAGGCTGTAAACATGTTTATTTCTGCTATGAAGTTTTAGGCCAGAGCTTCTGCTGGGCATTACTAGCACATTTAAAAAAATAATACTGTAAAAAAAAAAAAAAGTGTTTATACAAGTAAACTTTCATATACTCTATATCTTCTTTGCAGATAAAGAGAAATATTTTTAGCTTTTCTAATGATTATGGCTAGATCATGAAAATCAGTAATTCACTGTGTCAAATGTTTTGCATATTTCGAGTTAGAATAATTTACTATTCAAACAATATAAATTCCATGTTCAGTTAGCACAATCAGAATCAACAGAAGACTGTTGACTCAAAAGTTGTCTACATGAAGATCCTGCTAGACCTCAGTGCTGCGTTCGATGCTGTCGGCCATAATATCCTATTAGAGCAATTAGAACATGCTGTAGGTATTACAGGTACTGTGCTGCAGTGGTTTGTATCATATCTATCTAATAGACTCCAATTTGTTCATGTCATGGACCAGGAGGCCGACACGTAGGCGTGGACCACAGCAGACTCAAAGGACAACTGGACTGTGAGTTGACAAAGCTTTATTTAATACAGGGACATAGACTGGAAACGTGAAGATGTAAATTGGGTAAGTGACTCCAAGAGATCCCAAAAAGAACATCCGAGATCTTTGTCCAGAAGAGTGCCGTCCTAGGAACAGCTAAGATACTGCACAGGACCCTCAGGTTATTGGCCTGGTCGAGGTGTTTCTCATCGACTAGCAGCTGGTTCATTTGTGCTTCTAGACACTCGTGGAGTGCAGTCAGCTTCTTCAGCCAGTTGGTACGAATCATGTCAGAGCTTGGTGCTGTCCAAGTCGGAGACCCTTTCTTGGATGTCTGCCACTGTGATGACTACTAGACCCTGGTCAGGAAGGTTGTGGTCCACTCTTAGATGCATTAGCTACTGAGCATTTTTGCTATGTTTGCATCGTTCTCCCATATTCTCTTCCAGTATTGCTTTATCTGCAGCCTTGGTAGGGCTATACTCATATTGTTCCCCTGCCGCTGAGATTACACCTTCTCCTGCTTCCTATCTCTCTGGTATACGTCTTCAAGCAGCTGGGCAAGAACGGAAATCTTTGCTTGCAGTTTCCAAGGCCTCAGCTATGGCTAGCTTGTTGAACTTCTTAGGCTTCTTCATTCTTCATTATATCTTTCTGCTGCTCCAATACTTGCCTAGCTTCCCTCTGACTGCCTTGATATGTGTATTTCATTTGGAAATCACAGGTCCTAGAGTCTGGAGAAAGAGAGGAGAAGGGCAGAATCCAAGGTGGTGTTTCTGCAGTCTTCAATGATTTGGAGGTCCATGACCTCTGTTGCTTTTTATGGTTTTTTGTCTGTTGTGTATGATCAAGTGAGAAGTCAACATAGCGTCCATGCTTCCATCTGCTGAACAGCTTTTTAGCAAATGTGATTTCCTATTCCAGGGGGACTTAGCAGCTGCCTGGAGACACACCGCTATTAAGTGGATTGCTGACCACGTTTTTGTATTGGTCAACCAACTCACCTGACCTGAACCCAATGGAAAATCTAAAAAACAGCTGACTGAAAGATAGAAATGAGCTGAAGGCTGCTATTAAAACAACCCAGGCTGCAGTGCCACAATCCTATTTCCTCTATGCAACTCCGCACTGATGCACTATAGTAAAAGAGTCCCAAGCAAATACAAAGTGTAAAAATGAACATGCTTTTCAGCAGTCAACATTTCTGCTTTAAATTTTGGAAGAAAATAGACTTTTTTTTTTTTCAATATTCTAATTGTCTGAGATGCAATATTAGAGAAAATGCAGTTTTTGGTGCTTCAGTGTTGGTTTCAGAGATTGATACTCAGTGTTAAGGGACCAAACGCCAGCTGCAACAGGTGACTGCTTTTAGGGAAGGGTATTTCAAGTAAAACTACCCTTTGAAATTCACCAGCAACAAATCTGCTATTACTTGCTATTACTTAAGACTGCACTCACGCAGCCCTTCCCACATGACTGTCTACCTGAGTTACTTTAGTTACTCCATATTGTATTTTCTAATTAGTTTTGTCATTTTAAATTCAATTTAGTTCAGTTTATTTGTACATTTCTGTTTGGCACTATATAAATTTTATTTATACAGTGCCAAAATTACAACAACAGTCACCTCAAGGCGTTTTATATTTTAAAGACCCTACCATAATACAGAGAAAACATATTGCAGTTTAGTTCCAGTCAGTTTCCAGAGTGAGTTTGTGTATTTCAGTTTAAAGTTTTCTGTTTGAAAATTTTTTGTTTTTTGTTTTGATTAGTTTGAGTGTTAGTTTTTTTTTTACTATTATTTTATTTAATGCATATGGCAGAAGCAAGACTTCTGAAAATCGCTACTTTTCAGTGCAGACCTTTTGAAAGCAGAGGACTCAGAGTTTTATAGACATCTGAAATCTCAATAAACACGTCCATCAAACCTCATCAGGCAAGATCTGATTGATCTGACAAATATGACCAAATATTTACAAAATACAAACTAAAACTAACAATATTTCCTTCATCATTTTGTTCTATTTTTGTTAGTTTTCTAAGTTCAAAAATATAGTTTCAGTTTTTAATGAACCAAAATGTCTTTTTAAGTCTAGTTTTAGGTAACATTAATTACCTTGCCATCTACAGTTTTTGTAGACTTATGATGTTCTTAAACTGAACATGAGTTTGAATTGAACATCATTTACATCAAAATTTTAGAGCTTTTGTTAAGGTTCAGATATTGAGGAGGAATCCAAAAATAATAACCACTGATCTGGCTGGTGCAATTAGACGAAGATTTTAATGCATACACATGTGGAGTCCAACACTTGTGCAGATTCAGTGTTGAACTGTCTTACAATAGTCAGAACAAAGACTTTATAGGGTTGGGGGTGATACTGCTCCCCCCCCTTCTGTTGCCAGGCAGACTCAATACAGCATACGTCAATCCAAAACCACAACTGTTCTGTTGACAACTTTGAACACAGTTTAAAAAAGAACATTGTCTTCGGCTCGAACCCAGGTGCTTCCTGTCACCATCCTGCCCAGGCTTATCTTCTGGAACATCAGGCCCACGTTCTGCACAAACTGTCACTCATGCAGGCACAACTTTGCAGTCGCAAGCAAAGCATAATTAACCTCTTACCTATATAAATGAGTCTACCTAATATGTGTGTGTATGTGGGTGTATGTGCTGTGTTGCCCTCACTCTGCACCTTATTTGACCTCTCTAACTATATGTGTCTGTATGTGTGTGTATGTCTGTGCATGTGTGATCCTCACGCTGCACTTTGATTGACCTCAGCTTAGGCACCCAGGCTAAGGCCATCCTGTGTGTACTGATCTTGACTTATATGTAAAATATATAAAACAAATGTTCCAATCTAATACAACTACTTAAAGCTTAATCAAAGCTATAAATGCACAATAAAATGACAAACCAACTCAGACTGCTTTCAGTTTCACTTCAGCAAGCCTTGCAGAAGTGTTTCCTGTCTCATTTTGGCACAGAGTATATTTCCTGTCCCTGCAGCTCAGTTTCTCACCCACTGAAGACTTCAGTGTAAGAATATAAAAACATTCAAAAGCCTTTAAAATTATAGATTCAACTCAACAGTTTAAAGTGGTTCTCGCTGGACCTGTAATAAAGCTTAATTGGGTGCCAATATGTTTAAACATCTAAATGCAATATCAATATTAATAATTAATGGAATAGTAATAATGATCATAAAAAATAGCAGCAAATAATAGCAGCATAACACTTTACTCCTCCTGACACTTTCCATTTTGCTGTGATTGTCTTAATCACTCAATATTTGCCCTGTTTGTACCGATGCATCCACGCAAAGCAACAGAAAATATAGAACCAAATTTAAAAACGTGGCTTCAATGTATCAAAAACCAACATAAAATCTGCTTCTTTGGTGGCATCTTTTTACTTTTTTTGCCCTGCATCTAATTCTGATTTGTATTTTGTAATTGGTTGGCTCTTTCTAAAACTGGTTTGGTGACCTCTCTTCAAGGGGAGGGAAGTACACAGACGTTTATTATATAAACATGAAGTGACAAAGTATTGAACTACGAGGCACTTTGACAACTCTCAAGACACGCAACGCTCTCGACACAGCAACCAACCACATCTACGAAGAATCTCCAGAATGGCTAATTGTGGTAAGTACATTATATATATATATATATATATATATATATATATATATATATATATATATATATATATGTTTGTGTGTGTGTGTATATCTTTATATATATGTATATATATATTTTTAACTTATTCTCTTGTAATTAATGTTTTCATGTGTTGTTAACAAACAGAAAAAAACATTTCCTTTATCACATGAGCATTACCTTGTTTCAGCATGTATCAGAAGGTGTTTTTCTTTGTCTTTTTGTACTGACATATTATCAAAGCTTGTTACCAAACAAATGAGCTTTTCTCTCAAATAACTCTTAAAACATTAAATTTAGATCTAAGGAGCTTGAAAAGAACAATGATCAGACTTCTTTGAGTTTCTTAAAGACGTTTCACCTCTCGTCCTGTGGACAGCTGTCTTCAAGAGACTCAAAGAAGTCTGGTTGCTGTTCTTTTCAAGCTCCTTAGATTACCGTGACCCGGATGACTAAGAACATACACACACATTAAATCTTGATGCTCTGATGCTGCTCAGAACATCAGAAATGTCAGAAATCAGAAAAATTGGGCATTCGCAGTGAGTCACTTTTACTCTTTTCTTTCACTTGTCATCTTTGAGCACACATATTGCAATTCATTGCTTCACTTCAGTTTGATTAAATTAAACTGACACAATTTTTGGAACAAAATTTAAAACAAAGTTACTGATAATAAAATAAAGTTTTAAGATTGTGTATTGATAGTATAGATTTATTTAACTGTACAGCTGAAACTATTTAAGCTGTTTAGCATTCACTTAATTGTAGTTTTCATTGCTTAGTAATCATATTTATGTTTAAAGTTAGATGCTTTCACATTGCCCTTCACTACTTGGTTTGCCATATGTATTATTTTGGATATTTGGAAATGTATTTTATTTTCTACCATAATCTAATACTTTAACTTTATGGCATGGAGCAGTTTACTGGATTACTAATAGATTTTATTAATTAATGAAAATCGTTTTCATTGATCAAGCAACTTCAAGACTTTCACAGGCAGGAAAAACAGCTTTCCAGGCTTTAATTTTCATGACTATATTAGTTAAGGGCTCTTCAAACCATATTCTCAGATGAGTGCAACAGTACAGATATTTCTTTCAAAAGAAAGTAAGAAATAAATGCAGTTTGGCACAATTTAAGCTAACATCAGCTCCTGTTTACATCCATGCCTGTCTTGTTTGTACTCTAACTGCTGCAGTACTCATATGTCATATAATATTATAACTACAATGAAATATGTTATTTCAATTCTCTCACAGAGCAAAAGAAGCTGAGGATTGTCCTCATTGAAAAGACTGAAACCGACCTTTCGAAAAAGATTAAAGGCATCCTGGAAGAATCCTTCAACTTGGTGACGACTCTGACCGGAGATAATGAAAGTGTAATCGACGAGGGAGAAGAACACAATATATTCAAAGATTTTGATCCATCCATCTTTTCTCCAGGTCCCCATGTGTTTTTGCTCATATACATGGGGGATTTATCTCCTTCATCAGGTGATGCGAAAAGAATCCAACGCATTAAAGAATTCTTTGGTGAAGCATCAAAGCCTTACTTTTTACCTTTGATCATCCACAAAAATACAACATTGGACACGGGGAAAAAAAAAGACATATTATATTCTATTGAGAAAGATTTAGAACTTAGCAGGAAGACATACTGTGCACTTTGCTGCGAAGGTGGGAAGGTCAATGAAAACGAAATAAAAAACCTAGTTGTCAAGATCAATGAGGTGGTCAACAAGAACAAGAACAAAGAAACATACACAAAGGAAATGTTTGATGAGGCACAAAAAGTCATCAGGCTTAAAAATGTGCAAGAATCAAACAGCAAGGGAAAGACAGGTGATGGAAACCAAGGTCATAACAAGAATGCAACAGACAAAGATGCAATTCGTGCAATGCTCTCAGGTGGATTTGCCAAAAGAACAGTGAAGGCACAGAACTCTTAAAGTATGAAAGTTCATGTTAACATGACTGATTTACTCAAATGAAATAAGTCAGACAGACAAAGAAGAGAGAAATATTTGATGCCTTTAATCCGAGTTATTAATCTGACAGACTTGGTTCCTCTGCAGATTGAGATCAAAACAACAAATTATAAACAAAGTACTTTATAATTAACATAACCTGCATTAAAGGAGAAGAGACATTTACATTAAATTTAATGAACTCCAATTTTCCAGCTGCAATATTATATTCTGAATGATTTTAATGCAAATACTTCTACGGTGTTTTTTTCTTTGCTTTTTTTGCTTTATTAATAGCAAAGATTTATGAGACAGGTGTGACCTTTGTTGTGCGTTCAGTGTAAATGCAGCGCTGTGATACCACCTCAGCTCAGCTGCTGCAGTTAGAGGGAAACCTGACAACTGATGTTTTCTGGAGAACCTGCAGCACAGTCTGTAGTTTCCTGTCAAAGCTGTTAAAAGTTCTTTTCATTTGTGTTCTGAAATGTGTTAAAGCCTGATGGATTTTGTGCTTCCACTCAGTGGACTTGTTTAAAAGAACGATTGTTAAATTTCACTCACAGCTCTTCTTCCTTTCTTTGTTGTGCTTTTCTTTATTTTATCATGTCATGCAGTTAAAATGCTGATCAGTGTGTGAAAATATATTGCTCCAATCGATTTTGAACAACAGAATCAGATCAATCAATAAATAATGATTTGAGTAAATGCATTACTTTCCTGGCACTCTTTCATTACTCAGCTTTATTTTGTGGTTTGTAAATGTAGCGAATCTGAATTCACTGACTTTAAAGATTTATTTCAACAAAATGAATATGAATTATATTGTTAACATAAACACATGAACAACAAACAAACAACACGCTGCACAAATTTAAATAAGAACAAAACAGATACCAACCCCAAGTTGCTCTCTGATGCATCCATTGGAAAAGTGGCGGTCCTAGCCTGTTTGGTGCCCTGGGCGAACACCCCCTCTGGTGCCCCCCACCCCGCCGCCCACCCCCGGTACCCTCCACCCCACACCACCCCCACACATAAAATATATGTGTATATATGTATGACAAGGATTGTACATACGTATAAAACATATTTTACTGTAAAAACTGTTGTTGTTGGTACTAAATTTAACCAGGTAAACATAAACACGCACACACACACACACACACATATATATATATATATATATATATATATATACATATGAAGAGAGAGAGAGTATGCATAGTATGCAAACAGCTACCAAACAGCCATCATAATTCGTCATACAATGAGAACAGGACAAATTAACTATTGACAATGACTAATAAATATTGTGCTGAACAGTCCAAAAGATTCAGTAAGCTACATCAGTGTCTACTGTTTACTATCATAGCCAAGTGACACTTCACTATTCCTACTAATTAACGTTATGTTGTATCTGCGTTGTGGTCAGTGCGATCCTCTATGCTGTTGCATGCTGGGGAAGCAGGTTGAGGGTCGCAGATGCCAACAGACTAAATAAACTGATCCACAAGGCCTGTAATGTGGGGATGGAGCTGGAGTCCGTTCGGTTGATGTCTGAGAGGTGATGTTGTCCAAGATAAGGACAATGTTGGATAACACCTCCCAGCCACTCCATGACATGCTGGTAACTCACAGGAGCACGTTCAGTGAGAGACTGAGATTACCCACAATGCACCACTGAACGACACAGGAAATCATTCCTGCCTGTGGCCATCTCCCTGTACAACTCCTCCATCCAACACACTGTAAACACTGCAATAGTTACAACCTTTTTACACACACTCTTTTCTACGCTGGAATATTTTTGTCAATTTTCTTGATATTTATTTATAATCACCTCTGATAATCCTTCATATTTATAATTGAGTGATCTGCATATATTAGTGCTATTTCTTTATAAAAGCCCACTCACATCACTTATGCCTGCATCTTGGGTCCACACAGCTCGCCTCGCTGACCGTGACAGATAGTCTGTCGAGCAGCCAGACTCAAAATGCCATATAACAGCTTGGTCTCTTTATCTACATTTAATGAGTCTAAATATCCAAAAGAGTTCATCTCAATTAAAGGGAAGTTGCATACTAAGAATAGTCTGTAACTCAGAGTGAATCGAAACCCAAAAAGTGTTGATCAGTGGACAGCACCAAAACAACTGGAAATGTTTTATTCCTTGGGCCCCACAGTTTCTCCAGCAGCTGGAGTAATTAGAATAATGTTTACTTTGTGCAGGTGTAATAAAAAACCTACAAAGACTCTTCCTTCTTTTCCTTGATTAATTTGGTTTTTAATAAGTATCATGTCCCCTAAGCTTGCCTGAGTTGGAAAACTCTTGAGGCAGCTATTTCTATTTCTTTCCATCTTGCTTGGTAGTCTACATTACACCAACACACTGGAGTCCTCAGTTAAGCTGAAACATAATAATCTTTCAAACATGGGAACGCCAACCCCCCTTTATCTTTAGCCAGCTGGATAGTTTGGTACTTAATTCGTGGTCTTTTCCCTGTCATATGAACATGGAAATTATTTTGTCAATTGTTTATCAGTTACTTCAGCTGCGAGTGTTTGGAACAGATAAAGCATCCTAGGCAAGACATTCATTTTGACTGTATCAATACGTGACTCGAAATTTAAAATTGGTATTAAGTTCCATCTTTTAATATCCTTGTTTATTTTATAGCACAAAGGTTTAAAATTTGCATGATATATTTTTGAGAGATCTTTAGGGATATTTACTCCAAGATACTTTGGTGTCTAACCAGATTCTTACCCTGGATTCAGGAGACAGACACTAACTCTACTTTTAAGATCAGGCTTCAAACTTTCCTTTTTGCTAAAGCATATAGTTAGGGCTGGACCAGGTGACCCTGAATCTTCCCTTAGTTATGCTGCAATAGGTGTAGGCTGCTGATTCCCATGATGCACTGGGTCTACAAATGTGTTTACACACCTCTCTGCATTGAATCATTAGTTATTATTAATCCTGGCTCTCTTCCACACCATGTCTTTGTCCTGTCTACCTCCCCTCACTCTGCTTGATGAACTGTTTTCAGCCCTCTGAGCTGAAATCTTTCAGCCACACTTCTGATTGGACAGCTAATGTATTTTAGGGGAGGGAACCAGCAGCAGGCTTTCATATAGGGTGAGATAGAAATCGAAATGGTCAGAAGAAGCCATGAACCATTCACATTCCTGCACGGTACCTATTTGTTGTGAAGATTCACAAACCATGGGTGAGTGTATTTGTCCTTCAGCAATATCAGGGTGTTGTTTGGTTTGATGCAGTACATATATCCTGAGGATATAAAGCAGCAGCAGCAACTGCTCTTTCTTTGTGCTTCAGTTTAAAAGCATTTGGACAGAAAGTGAGTTTCAGCTTCACTCTGAAATTTGGTGATTAGCACCAAGCAGCATTTAGAGAAGTCTTCAGTTAAACTGTGCATGGAGTGCAAACTGCTGAACAAAGTTTAATATGAAGGGTTTCTAAAATCCAAGGAAAAAATATCAATCATGTGTATTAAAAATGCAGAAAGGAACATAATGAATTACAGTCAACTTCTTTCTAATTTAGTTTGAAATAACCTTTTATATTTCACTAAATAATCCTGACTTTTGAAGATAAATATACAGGGTAGTTTAAAAATCTGGTTCTTGAATTGAAGAAGTTAATCAGAAAATAAAAAGCCAATATTGTTACAAGCTACCAAATAATGACATTTTAGAAACAAAAACATATAAAATCATCATCAGATCAGCTGATGGCAAGAAAATGATCATTTTTCCATAAAAATCTTCTTTTAAATAACAAAGTCAGTCAGTAGACTTTAAAATGTGTAACAATGGTGAGATTATTTTTATTTGGTTTATGGTTTTTCTTGTGCCTTGAACATGTTCATGTTAGTTTCTTGAAATTCACTGATTTGTGCACGTGAGGGCATTTTGCTGCCACTTTACTTACGATTCTGTAAACATGTTTAACCTCTGTACTTAATCCACTTTTTAAATCTGATTTTGAATGGTTTCACTTCAGTCACACTTTAAGTATTGTGCTATATTTTGATAAATTACTGGAGTGAAGATTTTCTTGAAACTTTGGAAACTCAGACGTCTCTGTCTGCATGAACGTCTGTGATTGACATGGGCAAAGGGATGAATGCGATAGCTAGCGTATTGCTAACTTTACCAGTTTCTGTAGGTTAGTATCATAAAATCTGTTTCTGGAGTAGACTTCCATGTAGCTCATAAATGTAGAAACTTTACATCAAATTTTATACAGCTCTGTGATTTTAACGTATTATTGAGGCCATGTCCACACTAATATGTTTTTGTTTGAAATGTTGCTGTCATCTTTTTCTCTCCATTTTGGCCTTCCGTCCACACTGAGACTGTGTTTTTGAAAAAACTGAGCTTTTTGGAAAAATTGTTGGCTGTATAAATAATTCATAGGCGTTTCTAGGCTGTATTCCTCACTCCAGCTATGTACTCGGCTTGTTATAGTCAGAGCATGTCACTCACAGCAGAACTGTTACTTCCTACGGTGCCTCAGCAGACCGTTCTCATTCCCGACGGGCAACATACCAAAGATTTGTCACGTCCTGAGGCGTATCATAGGAACGTGAGAGGTAAACTTCTGCCTTCCTATGATACGCGCTGGATTGTGGATGGAATCCAATGGAATGACGCTCCCGGCGGTGACACACGTTCCAGTCGTGTATTCCAGCCCCAACCTAAATCCTAACCCTGTTTCCTGATGTTTCCAAACGCGTAACATAGAAACGTGTTGGGTGGCCAAAATCAGAACATTTGCCTCAAGGCACTTTAACTTGTGAGGTAACGACCCTTGTCCATCTTTTATATACAGTTTGTAAAGAATACACTGTGCACAGTTGCTGGTCCCAAGAAAATATTGACCCATGTTAGCATAGACTCTGTGTTTGTGTAAAAAATTATATAATGCAGGAGATATCCTAATTTTAACAGGAAATCGTGATTTGAATGAAGAATATACCTATAAAACAAGCAAATTTAAAAAACTATTTGTGGTACCTCACATTATGTTTTATGATCCTTGAAATTTCTAGTACAACACTTACATTAAGATAACACTGAATGCAAATATGATTCAAAAAAGAATAATTCACAACACTTCTTGTAATGGAGTTAAAATCAGCCCAGCTTTTATTTTCAGATGTAATGAAGTACATGAGCCAACATATGGACACTGTTCTGCTGAACAACAAACAATTATATTACCATCATTGTTAGAATCTTACAGTGAACTAAAGTCTCAGATTTAATTATTCTGAAACTAAGTTTAGCTTTTCTACAACTTTGTTTTGTAGTTTCTGATATAATCAAAATATACAGTGCTGTCAGCATTAATCTCGTTAAAATTACGTTAACGCCATAACCGCATTAACGCCGCAAATCTCCGTTAGCGAGAGCTGCACAAAAAGTACTGTTGCACAGAGTCAACGCTTTGGCACGGTTAGCTTGTTAACGCATTAGCGCCGTGCAGCCCCTCAGAGCGCAGTCATATCTCAAGTCTATTAAGAGAAAACAGGAAAAGATCAGTAAAGAAACAACTTCCCCAAACCAAGACACAAATGAAACAATAAGTAAAACAGGTTAAGTATAATTAAAGACCAGCCTGATTAATATAAATGTAACTGACAATTATTAATAAAAGCTGATTTGATCCTTAATGTCTGTGCAGCCGTTATAACCTATAACACAGTAGGTCAATGTAGACCTCATACAACCAAATTAGACTGGCACCATCTGTCTGAACGTGTGGTATTGGCACTGTCAGTTTGGCCTAAAAAGATATGTGTTTAAAAAAGACCACCTAATTTAAATGTAATCATTACATGCTTGTTAAAAGCAAATTCCAATATATTAAGTTTCTAATAAGCACAATGACCAGATACAACATCTGGCAGTGTTTATATGTAACACAGGCAAGCCCAAAATGTTTCTGATGATTCAACCTGTGGAATTCAACTTCCTTCTTTAGAAGGACAAGCTACATGACTTTATTTTCAACTGTAAAGCCAACCTAGATTTTAACCATTCAACAGGCCACTAATCTGGTTTATGGCTGGTTTGGATTTTAACAACAAGACTTGTGTCTACACATTTTTAAACAAAACAAATACTATTTTTTATTATTTCAATTTAAAATGTAGTTAAACATAAATGTTGGTTAAATATAAAAGCAGTTTGCTTATGTTGTTAAAGAAAGGCTAGATTTGACATTAATAGATGCCACAGATGTTCAAAAGCTGCCACAAAGCATTAAAATAAATACCGGAATTAAGAATATACATTTCATATGTTATAAAGGTTGGATTGAAAACAGGCCCCGCCCCCTAACAGCTGCACAAAGCAAAAAGTTTGGTCTGGGCTCTTATGGAGTAGCTGCTCACTTTTCTATTTCAAACAGTTAACAGAAATTTTCACTGACAGAGTTTTATGTAAGGTTTTAAAGCTGTGGGTTAATTTTTAAGTAACGTGAGCCGAGACCAACAGCAACGCTAGGCTAACGCTAGCTAGCTAGCAAGTTCATAAACCTGGTGCTAAACTGAAAGAAGCCACAAAACGTTTGAATAAGAGTAAACATTTACTCACCAAATCAGCGTTTCACTGAAGCTTCTCCAGCTGAACCCAGGTTTGCTCAACATATTCCAGAAAAAAACCCTAAACACCATGAACAGGGAGGAGAGCAGTGACGTGGCATTTTCAAACCATATCATCTTATCATTCCGCACTGAGAAGTTAAATTTCCAGCTTACTTTGTTTTTATAATTTAAGACAACTCAAATAAACTGAGTTGTTCAGCTTTTTGAATAAAAAGTACTGTTAACTTTCTTAAACTGAGTTCTAATAACAAACTGATAAAAATTGAGTTTAGTCTACTTAATATGTATAATTAAACACAATATTAGATTTTACAGTGTGGACGTGGAGATAATAACAGGAGTGCTAACTGGAAGGTTGGTAGTTTGAGCTCCAGCTCCTCCATTTAGTAATATAATGAACCCCGCCCCCCTGTGTGTGACATCAAGGAGGTAAAAGGATAATCAGACATTTTCAGAACACTTATGAATTACTGCGTTATAACTTAGGGCAAAAAAATATCAATGTTAGAAATGCTTACAGAAATATCTGTTACTACAGCCTAATACAGCATGGTTACTTTACTGTTTGTCTAACATTTAGATGAGAAAACTGCTCATAAATTTGTGGACACGTTCATGCATTTTGTGTCATAATGATGCTGAGTGATCAATACTATGAAACAGGTTTTTGTGACATAGATTCACGTATTTGAAAGAAACAAGCTCATGGCCCTCTGCAGGATCACGGTGTGGACAGTTCTCACATACTTACATTTTTCCAACAGATGAGCTGAGGATCGTTTTGTTTGGCCGGCAAGATGTCCATAAAGAGAAACTGGAAAAAGTCCTGACCAACAAAAAACTCTTCACCTCAAAGGATTCTTCTAATGAGCAAAGAAAGCCCAACAGTCAAAAAGTGGTTGTTGTAAATACTCCAGATCTGTTCAAAAGAGAAGAAGAACTAGATGATGTGCTGGAAAAGATCAAGCGTTCCCTCAGACGTGTCAAACCTGGTCCTCATGTCTTCCTGTTCGTGGAGAGGTTTGACGAGATGGAACAAGAGAAAAAAGACGCACTGCGTATTTTTGAGAACACTTTTGGTGAACAGGCATTGGACTTCACTATGATGGTGTTCACCACTGATGATCAAGAAGAAGATGAAGCTGCCATGATGGACAAGATGGACAAGTTTTCCATCAAAACATTAACCAGGCATGTCGATGATAGATACTTTATTTTTAACATTGCTGACATTGAACATCAGCAGCTTCAAGTCACTGAGCTGCAGGAGAAGATAAAACAGATGAGGAAGATCTGTCATCATTTCTACACCCCGGAGATGCTCGAGCAGGCTGAAAAAGCTCTGGGAAAAAAAGAGAAAGAAGCACCAAAAACAGAAGCAGAGTGGCGCTCTTTTTATGACAGGTGTGGTGTGATTGGAACAGCTGTTGGAACTGGAATAGGATATGTTGTTGGTTGCCGAGGTGAACTGACACCTACAACAGGAGCTACAATTGGAGGTGTAGTTGGTATGATCCTGTCTATGGTAACAGCATTTTTGGTGGTACTTGCTAAATTTAAAATAAAAAAAAAATTCAACTAGATTTCATCATCATCACTGGGTTTGATTTTTTTTTGTTTAAGCTGATTACCAAATTTATAAATCTAGAAAACTATTAGACGGAAATCATCACGGGTCAGTCATTTTATGTTTCAGCAGATCGAGAACCGGCTACGGTGTTTGCATCTGCTGCTGACGTGTCAGAACTCGATGCTACGAGATACCAGCAAGAGCTAAATGACTGAAGGCTCTGAGCTCCATGCTGTCACTGTGGGATCCCACCACCACCCCGCCAAATGGAAACCTTTGCCACATGAACATATCATCATTGTACATTATTATTTACAACTGAACATCCACCAGGTCACCAGAGTTTAGGGTTCAGGTTTTATAGGAGCCACATGTTAATAAAAACTGGAAGATGTTAGATTTAGATGATGTTTCTAATATTTTGGCTTTACAATGTTTCCTTTTGTGAGTCTGAAACAACTGAAACAGGATAGAAACAGGTGGAGCCTAACTCTGGATTTGCTGCAGTGACCTGTTGGATGTTAAGTGAACTTTTATCTTCATTAACGTGTGACTGCTTTCATATCCAGTGCTGATCTGTGAGATAACACACAGTAATGGCTTTCAATGTGTTTTTGTGTGTTGGACAGTGGGACAGATCGGTAATCTATCAGTTTGATCAGATTAGATCCTGCTGGCCGTCACAGACTCTGTTCTACATTCATACAGTTTGTTTATCGTTTTAAAGGATTTTGGAGTTTCTGGGTTTCTTGTGTTTGTTCTCCTGGATAAACTCCACGTTCTTACTTTAGGAGTTTCTACAGGACTGTTTCCTGATCCAAATGTAAATGTGTGCTTCAGCTTCAGTGCAGACGGTTCTCACATGTTTGTGGATGGAAAAACGTCGGGAATCCAGTATTTGTACTCTTGTATCAGTATATGTTACAGCATGTTTTGTAGTCCAGAGCATGAGCACTTATAATCACAGTCACATCTGTCCTGATGTGAACCCACAGGCTCGTGCTGAGGAGTTTGCTAAACAGTCTAAATGATGTCTGACTTTTATTGTTATTGTGTGTTGTATTAAGTACCAGCTCTGCTTTGGATTTTGTGCCTGAACTTGTTGTACAGGAAGTCCTGACTTTGTGCCTTTGAGCAGCAAACACATGTGAACGTGCAGCTCAGGTTCTCTCTGCTCAGGTCAAAGGTCATTCTCCTGTACATGTCGGACTTGTTTCATTTGTTTCCTTTGTATAAACTCGTGCATGTAATAAAACAGAAGTAGGTTGTTGATAACCTGCTGAAAGACAGACGTCTTCTTCTCTTTGTGTCCTGATAGTCTCTGAGCTCCAGGAGCTCTCCACAGGAGAACGCTCTCAGGTGTCCTCCTCTGGGTGATTGGATGGGCTGACCTGTATCGTTCACTGAGGGGAATACAGCTCACAGTGCTGTTATGGAAGCGCCTCAACCTGGTTCTAGGATCTGCCCGTCTCGGGGCTGTGGTTTGTTCTCACACACCACTATTCTCTGGAAAGACAGATATCTCTTCCTCTCTCTCACACAAACACAACCAAATCAACAACTCATAGTTTTGGTATTCATTCCCAGCGTGTCCTGTCAGGTTTTGGTGTAAATCCCCAGTAAGTGCCAACCCACCAGGCTTGGCAGTGAGATAAACTCCAACCTTCAACCACACCTGAACCATTGAGCACAAATGTTTGATGTGAACAGATTATTCTTCAATAATTAGACACATCAAACAGGAATGAGTGCATACACATGCACAGGATAGTTTAACACTGACAGAACTGAACCTTACTGAGAAAATGTAACATAAATGACTTCACTGAAAGCGTTAAAGTGTCTGATTCTACATGGATATAAAATCATCTGCAGCTGACTGACAGACCAAACTGTGACTCACAAAGTGAAGCAGGAGCTCCATTCAGCATGAAGACAGTAAAACATCCCAGCAGAAACAAACTGAACATGTTTCTACTCACAGCAGAGTCTCAGAGGTGAAGCTGTGAAGCTGGGCTGTTCAGTGAAACGCTGCCCTCTGCTGCTCACAGGAGGAAACAGCCTCCAGCTTCAGCCTCTCAGAGCTGCAACAGAGCAGCTGTGAGAGTCAGACAGCCCTGAAGGTGAAACACTGTCAGCAGGTCTGACCAGACACCAGGCTGGATTCATTCATTTCAATGTAATGTTTTCAATTTTATTTCAATTCACAACAACAGTTGCGTCAAAGCACTTTATAATGTAAAGAGCCTACAATAATACAAAAATACAAATACAGGTAGTCTTCACATAGACTCTGTCTGGATAAAGGCCCAGCAGAGGTTGTGTAGGAACTCAGGAACTCAGGAAGTACAACCTGCCACAACCTGCTGGTCGTTGTCTACACAGTCATCATGCAGTCTGTCCTGTGCACATCGATCACCGTCTGGCTCAGCTGGAAGCAGGACAGGCCCAGACTGCAACACACAATCAGGTCTGCTGAGAGCATCAAGAGTGCTTGAATTATGTAAAGTATTATTTTATATAATAGCTATTAAGAGATAAAAGCCTGAATAAATAAAAACTCAGACCCTGAGAGCCTCTGTGATCCAGCACCTTCAAGGATTTAAAAAAACCTCTTCAGGACCTTTGATCCAAACTGTTAAAGAGAGCATGTGACCACCAGTGACGTCACATTCAGAGTTTAAATATATATATAGATATAATAAAATCATTCTGACTCAGAGTGAATCACAGATAGAAGGTGATCCTGCATCAAATCCAGGTAAAAAGGCACCTTTCTATCTGCTCTAAGTTGTTCTGAGCAGAAAACTATCCCACATGCTGATATGAGTGTTCAAAGTTTACCCAGAATGCACTTTGTGGTAAATTATCAGAAACAGATCAAAGATCAGCATACACCAAACATCTGCTTTCTGCTCCTCTGCGTCACAGCCATGAACCTGCTGCAGGTGATTCACACTGTGATGGATCCATCACACTGATTCTCACAGCTGGGTCTGGAGAACATCAAGCTGAACTAAACCAGATGTTGTCTTCAGACTGTGAGTCTTGGAGTGTAAAGCTGATGTAGATCAGCTCTCATCGTGGCTGCAGACACTTCGTCACTTCACCCTTTAACCTCAGCCGGTGTCAGACGTTTCAAACCCAGACAGACCAGCAGGTGTAGTTTCTCCTGTGAGCACCAGAGAGCAGACTCCTCAGAGTCCAACATCCTCAAACCAGGAGGCGGGCTCAGTGCTGGGGCGGAGCTGGACCATCAGAGAGGAGGGGGTTATCAGAACTGAGGAGAGGAGCGCGCTCAGTCAGGACGACTCACTGCTCCTCTGAGCATCACAGGGAAGCATGTGTGATTTAAGTGTTGCCTTAAAGCTGTGATTTTTAAAGTGTTACCTCAAACACACTGATGTAGCTGCTGTTGGAATCAGAGGTTGTCAAAGTTTTTCACTTCAAAAGCCAAAATAGCTCACGCCCACACTCCGACCCACAACTTTTCTCAGTCATTAATGAGAAAAGAGTTTAAGGGTTTGAGAACAGCTTGATTGTTGAAGCTGCAGCTGTTAGCTTATAATAACATATAACCTCCAATCAAAGTCCTGGAAATTCACTCACAAAACTGAAGCTCAGATTTCTTAGAAGGTCTGTTAGTTAGTGAGTAACCTGACAGACAATGTGTCATAATAATGAAAATGCTCCAGCAGCACAAACACGGTCCAGAGATCCAGTTCAGGGACTCCAGTTAGCTGAGGTGAAGCCTAGAAGACAGCAAGCTGCTACCTGTGTCACCATCCACCTGTCTGAGCGTTTTCTGGTCTGATTACTGACCTGCAACATCCACAGTAAAAACAAAGGAGAAATGCACATTTCAAGACAAGAAATGTGTCATGTGTCTATTCAGAAAAATCATTTTTGAATTGATATTTGTGATTCCTGTGAAAAAGAAAGGACGTGTCCTTTCTATCAAAGGTAGTCGTACTGATGTGCACTTCTGCCAGCTCTACGCAGGATCTTTGTTAATGGCTTCATTTTATTTTCAGGTCCTTGCATCATCTTTTTTGTATACACTGTTTTAGATATCACATTCCACTTTCTTAAAAATAATTAAACTAATTGAATTTTAATTAGTGAAAAATCCCAGCACCCTGTTGGTTGAACCTTTCTTTTTTGGTCCTTGAGTCTGCATCTCATTCTGACTCGTGCTCTGTGATTGGACGGCTCTTTCGGAAACTGGTTTGGTGGTGTGTGTTCAAGGGGAGGGAACTATACAGACTTTATTATAAAAACATGAAGTTACAAAGAAGAAGACCCACTCATGACCGTCCACCAACCACATCTAGCAGGCAGGATGGCCGGCAAACATGCAAATGATGGTAAGAACATTTTATATTTGAGCTTTTGGATGAAGCAGCAGAGCGAGGACTCGTTCTCTTCTTCAGACTAATATTTCCAGGTTTACGTTCATGTATGTTAACTCTCAGCCTGTGGAGTTACCTGTAACTTTTAAACTAACTTTACTTCTCACACACTTTGGTGTTTTAGTCAAACTCAGCTTTCTTGTCACAAACCATATGTACACATCATGCATGTGCTCCCACAGTCCTTTTAATATGATTCATAACCATCCACAACTATGCTTCAACTCACTGCCTTTGTTTATATATTTGTAACAATAACGTGTACCAAAATGTAAGTTTTTCTAATCCACAAAATATTTTTATGAAAAAAGTAACAGAAATCTGACTTTGACTATACAAAAAGTGTTTTTATATAAATCATTTGGCACAGATGCAGCCAATACTCAGTGACACTTCCACCGTCACATAACAGCTACTTGTTATATTGTTCATGTTATTATACAAAAATACAGAGAACAGCAGTTTGTCTGGAGAAAGACTTCGGGTGGTGACAGCTGCAGATTTACTTCACTGCACAATTTGAACTAAATGTTTAAAGTTTAAAGTTTCATTCAAAGGTAATTCCTTACAGATGTTTTACTGACTTGGTGTTTCAGCAAAAATAGAAAGTCATTTTGTTTCTAACATGATGTAATTTATAATATTTATTTATATTTATAATGAAGTGCTTTACTATCATTGGTTGTAGTTTAATAGTTACAGTTTCTGGCATTTTCTTTCTCTTAGCTGTTTAACTGTATTCTTAGGGCAGAGCTCCAGGAGGTCAGATCAGTAAGTTCACACTGTGACTGCTGCAGTGTTGATATGTGATGAATGTGGTGTAAATTCTCAAACAGGGCCAACAAAGCTGAGGATTATCCTCGTTGGAAAGACCGGCGGTGGGAAGACTTCAACCATCAACACGTTCCTGGGTAAACCTGCTGTGAAAAAGAAGAAGCCCCTTCTCTCAGATACAACACCGTGCAAGTCGGAGACGGCACAGTTTGGAGACCAAGACCTGGTTTTAGTTGATACTCCTGGTCTTTGCCACACCAAGTTTACAAAAGAGGAAGTGCTGAGCAAGATCACTGCATCCACCTTTGAGGCTGATCAGGGTCCTCATGTGTTCCTGTATGTGCAAAAATGGGAGGGAGATAACACACAAGACGAGAAACGAGTGGAAGTCCTGAAGAAGATGTTTGGCGACGCGTCGGTGCCTTACTTTTTCCTCTTGATGACTCATGTAGACGGAGCTGAGGATGAGGATGAGATAACAAAGTTTACTCAGAGAGTTGGTTTTAAAACAGAGAACTACTGTGTCATTAACAACAAAGGTGAAAAAGACCAGAAAACTGAAACAGTAAAGGAGCTGGTGGACAAAATCAATCAGGTGGTGCAAACTAACAAGGCAGAGGGCAAAGAATATTACACCAAGGAAATGTTGGAAGAACATAAGAACAGGCTGAAACCAACAAAGCCGGTCAGTGCTGCAAACAGGGAACTGAGCTCTGTGGTGGAGGGCTTGTTAGCTCCTGTGCTGGGTGAAGAACTGACTCTGTCTGTGCTTAAATATAACTCCTCACTGTCGAAGGAGTTTGATAAGTGGCTCTGACTGTAGCAGTGCAACAGCCACTTACAACATCCAGCAGCTCACCATGAAAAGGATCAGGGAAATAAATGACAGCAGGGCGAGGGTCATGAGACTTTATCTTAAACTGATGATGTGACTTAAAGCCTTCAGACTGAGTTTGAAGAAAGAAACGACATTAAACATCCTTTGATGCATTAACTACCATTCAGCCCTGTTTGTAATGCAGTGCTGCCCGAAGATCACGAGCATCCAAACCTGATGAATGATGTTGTTGCACAGAGAGTCTCTGAGTGTTGATATCACTGTGCTGTAGATGATGATGAGGATTATTCTGAAATTGTTCTCCAGTTTGTAGATGCAGGTTTGTGCTGATTGGTGAGCCTTTATTTCTGACGCTGCGTCTCTTACCCTGATCGAGAGAACCAGCGGTTTCCTCTTAGTACCTCTGAGACGTGTTGACATCATTAAATACAAAATGAGCAAATATCCATAAACGTTATTTCATATGTATTCTTCATGAGATTTTTAATGTTCCTCTTCTGTTTTTCTTTATATTTAAATGTCTTTGGAGTTGGGTTTGTACATGTTGGCAGTTTACTTTCATGCTTTTGTACCGATTAAAACCTTTTTCTTAACTATTTCTAAACTGTGAACGTTTTTGCTCCACTGCTGCTGCAGGACGTTTTAAATCAACATTGTTAAAGTTTTTTCCTTAAATGTTTTTTCTACAGTTTGTTAAATTTGCAGAAACAATGATAAAATGTCCAAATTAAAATAAAATGGCCTTTTGAATGTCACCTGTCCCCACTCTTTTTCTACTTGTGTGCTGTTCTTTTCTATTATACAGTAAAGTTAGAATGCCGAGTGCTGCAACTTTATTCCAGCATTAGTTGGGATGTAAGAATAGAGGAACGAGCTCTTTATGTGCAGGTATTTATGGCAGCAGCTGTATTACCAATGCTAACATTCTCTTATTTTGGAAAGCATTGATACGGCTGATCTTTCACCTCTTGTCCACGGCTCATATAGCTCAGCACACACACAGGCATGCATTAGACTGGATCGTTAGCCTCACTTCTATAAACTTAATTCATTTTGTAAAAGAACAATTCTCACACACAAACAATGAATCCTCTTCAGCTCTGCGGTTCAGAGTCAGCAGCTGCTGAGATTTAATCATGTGGAGTTTATCAGCACTGACAGAGTCATTCAGGCGAGGCTCTGACTCAGTCTGTCCTCCTGCTGTGACCTGAAACAGCCTCCATGTTGAAGCCTCAGGTCCTAAACTGCATGAGAGGTTTGTGAGAACCACCTCTGCTGAGTTAAACCTGCGACCCCTGTTTCAATCCAGCAGGTTGATGTGGAGGACTATAAATACCTCAGAGTACACACAGGTAATAAACTGGACTGGGTTAAAAACACCACAGCACTTTACAGGCAGGGCCAGAATCGTCTCTGAGGCCAGTACCATCCTCTGTGCTGTTGCATGCTGGGACAGCAGGTTGAGGGTCACAGATGCCAACAGACTCAATAAAGTGATCACAAGCCCAGCAATGTTGTGAGGACGGAGCTGTAAACTCCACCTAATGCACAGCACACAGAGCAGTAGTTACACCCTCTTGCACGTCCTCTAGTGAAAAAATAACAAATAACAAAGTTTTACAGTTTAGAGTAAAATGTCAATCATATATATTTACTCTCTGTAATATTCTGGATATTTATATTAGAGCTATTTCTTAAATGTTGTGAGTTTCTTTGTAATATATGGTATTATTTAATTTAGTTCAGTCTGTTGCTGTTCTTATTGTCTTGGAGCAACTATAACAATATAATTTCCTCTGGGATTAATAAAGTATTCTGATTCTGAGCACAGTTTTAGTCTCCCACCATGGTTTTATCCAACACTGGCAGATAAATGCTCTGTGAAAAGGCTGCATTAGGAAACTGGCTTTGGTTAATAACCTGGGTTACAAGCCAAGCCAGGTTTTTGGCCTGTAAGCCTTTGGTGTTTATTTTTCCTCCTTGCTTTTTACTTTACGTTTCACTAACAGCTACAGCCGCCTGTGTCGCCATCCAGCTCTCAGTCAAAGAGGCCACGCCCCTAATTATGCAGACTTTAAGCCGTAGTTAAAACAGGTGCGTTGTAAAAGGTCAGCGTAAGAGCCTCTACTGGACATTAGAGGAACTGCAGGTTTTGGTGCTTCAGTGCTGATGGTTCATTTCATCCTGACATGTTTGATCTGAGTAACAAACACATTAATGCTGTTTTATTGTGATGTTTTCTGTTGTCTTCAGAAGGTTATGTGTGAGGAGGCAGACCTGTGGAAATGCACTCTGATGATGCAGTTTTTCTCAGCCCTCTGATTGGTTTCTTTCAGCCGGACTTCTGATTGGACAGCTGAAGTTTAGGGGCGGGAACCAGGAGCAGACTTGAATATAGAGGTGAGTTGGAAATGTAAATAGTCAGAAGAAGACATGGATGGTTGTACTGCAGTGGAGACCAAGCTGCTGATTGATCCACAGCCCATGGGTGAGTGTATTTGTCCTGCAGTGATCCTCAGGCTGGTGTGTGCTTTGAGTTTGGGGACAGTCATTATTTCCTGAAACATAAAACAGGAGCAGCTCTTTGCTTAAATCACTGGGACACAATTTCAGTTCAGTCTGAAATGTGTTTTTAGTTCACACATGTTAGGTTTCTTCATTTAATCTCAGTTTAAAGCTTGATTAGCACCAAGCTGCACTCAAAGAAATCATTTATGTTTTTTTAAGCTGTAAAGATTTTATATCACAGATAAGAAGAAACTAACCAAATGAATCCTAGTCTCTCTTTTTTCATTTCATATGACTCTTAATATTTCAGTCAATAATGGAAATGATAAATATATAATTATTCAAGTTTTATAAAACTCTGAGCTGATGAGTTGATATTAATAAAAGTTTTAAATGTATCATTTGCTCCTGAAATAAAACAGTTTCTGTTTTTTAATGTGAATATTTTTATCACACTTTTAAAACAAAGTTGTTCAATAATCAGATCCTTTAATTCTATAGAAAAACGATTGATGAGCTGTAAAATCATCATCAGGTGATCTGACAGTAAAGGTGATAAAGTTAGCTCTCGTTGGTCATTTTCAAATAAACATAAAGACAAAAAATCTGCAGCGCCATTAAAGTTATGTTCAGTCCTCATATTTTAGGATGTTTTATGATGGTGAGATGATTTTTATTCAGTTTGTGGTATTTCTGGTGTTTTGGACGTTTTCTGTTTCAGTCAGTTCAAATCTATCTGCGCACGTGAGAGCATTTTGCTGCCA
Source organism: Oreochromis niloticus (assembly GCF_001858045.2). Classification (NCBI taxonomy): domain Eukaryota; kingdom Metazoa; phylum Chordata; class Actinopteri; order Cichliformes; family Cichlidae; genus Oreochromis; species Oreochromis niloticus. Next base: position 34,019,105 of record NC_031969.2, on the reverse strand, counting down.
TTTTCCTTGTGATCCTCTAAACGTCTCGAACCTCTGCGGTTAAATCCGTCACATCTACGACTTTAAACTATAAATGTGATTAAATCAGTTTCTGTGGATTCACTGAAGTCTTTGTTGTTGGAGTGAAGCTGAAGCTTTTTCAAATTTGGTTCTGGACACTCGGACTTCTTCACCTCTGTTCAAACTTCCTGGTAAGCAAACTGATTAATTAGCAACAGTTTGATTTTTAATGTGATGAAATAAACGAGGGTGACAGCGAGCAGTTAACCAGCTTTACTTTGGTATCAGTAGCATTAGCTTTTGTGTTAATCCAGCTAATAAACTGTAATATGCAAATTCTATAAATGAACTTTTAAACCTGACTTTGGTCCAGTTCTCTCATTTTTACTGACTTGTTGTGTCTGTTGGTTTTTAGATGCAGTGCTCTCCTTGTTGGTAAGGATACAGGCTTTCTTTTCAGCAATAATTATCAGATCACGTGTTGAATATTTTCGGAAACACCAAATGTTTTATGTAAAAAGTCCTGACTCCTCTTCATGTTTAATCTTCTGCAGCTTCTATCAGATTCAGTCTGCAGTGATGTGGAACTGAGTCTGAAATAATTCTCCTTTGGTGAGTGCAAAGTGACTCAAAGCTCTTTTTCAGACATGAACAAACTTATACGGAGGTTTTATGACTCTTTAAAGTCACAGGTTATATAAAGCAGGATCACAGTGACAGCTTCATTTTCTGACGCTTCTCTGAAACATGAACACTTCCTGTTAAATCTGTTACTCCCAGTGTTTCAGTGTATCACAGATACGTTAAACAGCTGGTAGCTGTCCACAGATGAGACCCAGGCCTTCCATTAAACTTCATGAGTGACCGTTACTTGCTGGCATAGCAGCTGTTTGTACTGATGAACCCAGAATGAAGCTTCTATGTGCTCACCTGTGCTCCACCTCAGCATCGCCCAGCTAAATCTGTGTGCCATCGGTTTAATCAAGTTTCCAGAGGACAAAAAAAAAAAAGAGGTCCATGTCACATTCAGTCCAAAAACCTTTCTTCAAATGTTGATCTCGATCCTGACAGTGACTTTTTGTAGTTTTATTGAATATTACTGAATTCAAACCAGGCCTTGCAAAATCGCTAGCCCGACGTCCCGGGGCTAGCGATTTTTCCAGTCGGGCTACCAAAATCTATCTCAGCCCTGCCCGTCGGGCTATCACAGGAAGGAAAAATATGTGTCATTGCTGTTCCATTCTTTCGAAAATGTAGCTGGGTAATTATGTCACTGGCATCAATGAGCCTCTGTCAATATGTGACATATTGAAATCGCGTTTGAATCTGCGCTTGTTTTTTGCTTTCACTTTCACTTTGCAATCGCACAAACTGTGTGTAGAGAGCGGCAGCACTGATTGGTGAGTGACGATTAATTGCGCACCAATTCCTCTGACATCGTCTTATCACCAGTAGCGGTTTTTGATACGGGCGACACGGGCGGTTGCCCGGGGTGGCATCGTGGTGGGGGGCAGCATCACGGGCATCGGCAAAAAAACCCCAAAACAAAACAAAAAATTGCTCGTACTCATGCTGCCCCGACATCATGCCAGCGCATATTGGGAATGTCACAGGCACCGATCGGTTTTCTATCGCCCATTTGCTGGGAGTAAGGGCGCCCTCCGTTTGCGAGGTGCGCCTGCTGCTTGCGGCACAGGGCGGAGAGGGCGGGGCGGCGGGGGATTCTCTGGCTGGCTGGAGCAGCATCTAATAACCAACTTGTAAAATAAAACAAAATGAAAACAAACCAACAAACACGAAATCAGCAGACATAATGATACAGACTTATAATTTGCACCAATGTTTTTTCGAAATTCTATACGTGAAAAGTGAGCGCGAGAGCCCTCGGTGCGCCTGCGCGCTGCTGAAGTCAAAGTAAACGTTGTCATCTCCGCTACAGACAGTCCAGTATATAGAGAGACGAGACGACGGGGCTCCAGTTACAGCAGAGCAGGTAAACAAACAATAACTATAAGAAGAGTAAGAAAATAAATATAAACTTTAGGACTCGGGGTAAAGGGATCAATAACAATTTAAAACTTATAATTTACAGTTTGATGATTTAAAGTCTCACACACAACCTGTCGAAAGGGGAGGGGGGCCGGCTGCTTCCAAATAGAGCACATTTCATTCATAATGTTGTAAATCCAAGCCCATTATGTATTCATGATCTGAATCCTGGGTTGTGTGAAATCCCAGAAATAAACCCTAGACAAAGTTAATCTGTGAACTAAGGTGTAGGTCTGTTAGGTTATGTTGTGGTGATCCTCGAGTTGGGGGATTTGTACTGGAGTGGAAAATTAAAACCAATGGAAGATGGACAAGAAAAGTTCAAAGCCATCAGGTGCTCAGTTTATAAAAAATAGAAAAGAAGAGGAGGAGAAATGAGCAAAAGATACAGGTAAGCAGATGTGTCATTGGATAATGGCAGGTCATCCTGAAACAACCAGAATCAGAATAGTTTATTAATCCCTAAGGAAATAATGTGGGTTACAGTTGCTCCAAGAAGAAAAGGTAAAAATAGTAACAGTAACAGACTAAACTCCAAACAATACATTATGTTACAGATTTTAATATTAATGAGTCATTGTCAGTTGTTGATTTGTCCTGTTCTCATTGTATGACGAATTATGATGGCTGTTTGGTAGCTGTTTGCATATTATGCATACTCTCTCTCTCTTCATATGTGTGTGTGTGTGTGTGTGTTTCTCTGGCGAAATTCAGTATGGTTCCGACAAAAGTTTTATGTTAATGTATAATCCTTAATATGTTTTATGTGCGTGTGTGTGTGTGGGGGGGGGCGCCAGAGGGCGTGTTCGCCCGGGGCGCCAAACAGGCTAGGACCGCCACTGCCACTCATTAGCTTACTATTCAAACGTGACAAGTGAAATCTCCCACAGCAAGCGTAAACATATGAGAGGTTGATTGTGCAGAGAATCGCTGACCGTTATGTAAGTACGTGTGTAAAAGCAGCAGGATTTACGCCGGTATTTTAGTTCTGCAGAGCCAAATAAGACAGGTCAGGGTGAAGAAGTGACAGCCAAATAAAAGCCGACCACAAAACGGAAAAGTTATGACAAATCAGACTATGAGGCAAAAAGAAAGCTCAGCTTTTTTGGTTTCATGGACAAAAGAATTTATGTGGCTGGAATATGACGAGCTAAATAACATCATGTTCTGCCAGGTGTGTCGTGAGTTTCCCTCGATTTCTGAGTCGACAAGCGCCTTTGTAACTGGGACCAGTAATTTTAAGAAAGACCCCATCAGAACCCATGACAAATGCAAGAAATGCATTATTGCTCAGTCTGCAATATCTTTCCCAGAACAAACAGCAATTGCAAAAAAGAAACTAAAAATAAACCAAGCACAAGAAGAAGTCCTGAAAAATCCCTTTAGAACCGCGTACTGTGTTGCAAAGAGTGAACCACCATTGGCAAAATTTAGCAGTCTTTGCAAACTTCAAAAAGCAAATGGCCTCGATCTTGGTTCCATGTACCTTTTACCCGTGACTTGCGTGGAAATTTCAGATTCAGGATCTGACACAGACTGATTCATGTTCTACACAGTTCTTACAAGTTCATAGAAATTTCTGTTCAATTAAAACCAAGTATTTGAGTTGATGATTGTAATTTTTATACAGTTGTTGTAATTTGTGTTTTACAATTTTTGATTAATGTTTTGTTTCCGTTACAATATTATACTTTAATGTATAAAATTGTAACGGAAACAAAACAGGAAACAAAACATCAAAAAATTGCTCTCTTTTTTTTTTATTATTAAATGCTCATGATTTTTTATGAGACAGTGTCAAAATAAGACCATTTTTTATTAATTCTCATTTTATTTTGTCTTTTAAGCCACAGTGGGACTCCATAAGCCGTTTCATGGCTGAAGCGTATCTCTACAGGATGTGAAACTCAATGGAAAGACAGCTGGTCTTGCTGCGTTGTGTCTGGATGTCATTCTGAAACAGCTCACGTGATAAATAGTGAACTTTGGGCCATCTCTGTCATATCTTTGCCAAACCATGTGCCATATTTAATTTGGGATTTTTGGTTAGAGTTGGGAGCCTAAACTGGGCTCTACATCCACAGGATGCACCAGAACATGCCCGGTCCTCAGGGGTCCAGGCTGCACCCAACAGGACCCCACCACCCAAAAAAAGAAAACATCAGAATATTAATCAGCAGCTTAGAGTTGCTGGTCGCAGCATGCTTTGCTAGCTTTAAGTGAGCTAACTTTACTTGACCAGAAAATTTCTCCAAACTCTAACTATATCCCAACCAAGTGTTAGGTTTAGGGGGCCATCACTTTTTCACACAGGGCCATGTGGGTTTGGATTTTTTCTCCCTGAAAAATACACACCTTTATTAGGAAACTGCATGTTGTGTTTACTTGCTTTATCTTTGTCTACTATTTGAATTTGTTTGATGATCTGAAATATTCAAGTGTGACAAATATATGTAGCCCGGATGGGAGTTTGGGAATGGATGCAATGTTCCCATGGACTTGAACGCCACAGTAGCATGAGGTATTCACAGTTAATTTTATGTGATGTAACTGTACTCTGAATGAAATTTGCCCTGTAACAAGTCACAAGGTGGATACATGTATTTAGAGCAATGAAACTGTTGTGTTAATCATAAAGTATTATGTTATGGTATGTGACGCTGAAGAGAGTTGAAATGTGGATCGGAGTTCTGATTTTCTAGAGGCCCGTGAAGGTAGCATAGGACGGGACCTGTGTTTTTGTTGCAGGGGAGGGAGGGAGAAAGGAGAGAAAGAAGAGAAGGAAGGAAAGAAGGAAGGAAAGAAGGAAGGAAGGAAGGAAGGAAGGGAGGGAGGGAGGGAGGTGGGCACGCGCGAGCTGAACAAAAAAGGAGAGACTCAGCTAGTTTTGACTGCGGTCAACTAGCGGAAAAGAGTGCGTGATTCGGAGGTCCACCGTGCTAGAGCTTCGCGGCAGAGGTGGGCGAAGCAACCTTTCGGTTTGGCGGTCGCACCACCGTGAGAACCGTGTTTCCAGCTCCAGCTGTCGGGGCTGGAGGATAGCTTGGACCTGCTTGGCTGCGTCACGGAGGCGGCCGCGGAGGGCCGTCGGGGAGCCGGACGGCGTCTGGCTGATGCGCTGCGGCAGAGACAGCATCGGGTTCGCCGGGAGAGCGGCGAGTGGATTTAGTTCGGGACTGGTGGGCGGTAACCTACCGAGCAACTGAACTGTAAGTTGGATTTTCGTGCTGTTACGGGAAAGAAGAGGATTTTTCTCTCCATCATCCATCGTGAGCAGCAAACAGGCCTGCAATCAGTGTGAATGTGAGTGTGTGTGGGGCCCATGTGTGAACAGTGTGTATCTAGTGGATTTATATAGCCTAGTTTTGCGTATATATTAGTGTGTTATGTGCCAAGAGGTGATAACATAAGTTGTATTGTTTAACCTAATTTCAAAGGGGAATTAGTTCATTTACCCAGCATGTTTCATTTGTTTATGGAGCTGGATATCATTTGAGTTGAGCCGAGAAAAGGGTGTGTTGTACACCATTTTTCCTGCCTTTACATCCAGTAAACTTTTTGTTTGTGTTAAAGAGTTGTCTGGGGTCGATTCTTTTATTGCTGGCTAAGTCTAATTTGCAGGTCAGCGCTTACTGGTGGTTTTCCTGATTCCTCTCTATACCAGAACCATTCGTGGTATCTGGGCTGTAACGAACCTAACACCCCGCCTAGGGGGCCCAAACTGAGGTACGTGGGTTTAGACTCAGTATAACGGGTGGGGTGCTACATAAAATGGAGGCACTGCTGGGATAATGATGGGTAGTAATTTGTAGTAACTTGTGACCCAGACAACCATTAAAGAGAGAGTGATTTGAAGTTACAGTAAGCTACAACAAAGCAAAATTAGTTTGTGTTTGGTATTGTGTTACACTATACACATACAGTAAGATTCACACACACCCAGCAGCAAGAAATGGCTCAGTTACGGCACTGGTGTAAAGGAGAAGGCCTTAACCCTTCGCATGCCATACTACTTAAAGATGTTCCCGAAGACACAGAGATTGAAGTCATAGAAAGGACTCTGCAATCCATTAAAGTTCTTGGACGTGTGAAGGTTAGAGGACGTATGTATGATCCTCAGAGCAAGTGTTTGACCGTACTGTGTGAATGCAGAGAAAAGGTAAATACTAAAGCCATTCCTCTGGACATTTTAGCTGATGGCAGCAATTCACCCTGGAGAATCATCGGCCACTTAGAGGAGGATGATGGTTCAGTTGACCAGCTGGTTGCAGATGACTGGCAGGCACCTCAAACTGATTTGGGACCTGCCGCCACACTTCAGGCCTCTACTCCTGAAGCAATCATTAGAGCAGTTGGAGACCTTCTGCAAAATACCTCTAGGCCTGCCAGTGACCATAGCAGCTACAGGAGGTTGCACACCTTCTCAGGGGTTATTCCCACACCCCCAGGAGAGGAGCAGTTGGAGAACTGGATACTACAGGCTCGATTGATGATAGAGGAATATGATCGGCCTGACAGAGAGAAGAAAATCAGGATAATGGAAAGTGTAAAGGGTCCCGCATTGAAGATTTTACAGGCTGTACGATTTAATAACCCTGAAGCAACACCTCAAGAATACATTGATGTGATTGAGAATACTTTTGACACACCAGAAACAGGAGAAGAGCGAAAAGATAATCCCCCTACCTTTCTGCAGCTGTTAAATGAGGTCCGCATTGAAGAGGAGCATGAAGCTTCTCGGCGCAGACTCAACCCCAACAAAGCTGTGCATGTCAAAAGTGCTACTGTACCCACAGGGGCACACGTGGAAAATCTCAGACTCACCACTACAGCAGGGGTGCCAGGTGTCCATTCACCTGGGGCAGCATCCACAGAAAATGCTGAAGCAGAAAGCTTGGGAGAAGACAAAAACCTCCAAGCTTTAAAGAAAGAAGTGGTGAGGCTAAGAAAACAGATCTCTGTCATGTCAGTCAACCCCAGCAAAGGGGTTGCAGTGCCCTCGCCCAGGCACCATGGTTCTCCCACGCACCTTCAGCGGGGAGCGAGAACACTCAGAGATCCCAGTCACTTTTTCTGTTATCGCTGCGGGGAAGATGGGCACATCTCTACCAAGTGTAAGGCTCCAGAAAACTACCCCAAAGTGATACAAAAATTCATTCAGGCTCAACGGAAGCAGGGGGAAAGTAATAAAACTCCCAGTCCTGCAAAAGAACCGACCACCACCAATGTAGGTGTTAACCGGAGTGTTGTCAATGTCCGGACGCCTAGTTTCCCTGAAGGACTGGTAGGGCCACCCTCCAAAACTTGTGTGAAGGTAGATGGTGTACCTTGCACTGCTCTCCTCGACAGTGGCTCTCAGGTGACCATCATTTTTGACAGCTGGTATTCAAAACACTTGTCTCATGTGCCTTTACGCTCGGTCACTGGTCTAGATATTTGGGGCCTAAGTGAATCAGAGACCAGCTACCCTTACCGGGGGTACATTCAAGTTGAATTGGGATTCCTTGAAGAAACACAAGAGAAAGTTGAGACTATCCCAGTCCTCGCTTTGGTGTGCCCGGACCCTCGGTGCTCAGATACCATACCAGTCTTGGTGGGCACCAATGTTCATAAAATCAAACCCGTTTCCGCAACTGGAAAGAAAGGGAGGGTGGAGAAGGTTTTCCCTACCAAAGTGAATGTTCAGCAGCCTCAGAACCTACCGACTATTAAGTCTGAGTCTGCCAAGGATGATGACAGTCCTGTAGCTAATGTTAAGTGGACTGGTCCTGGCCCACTGGTCATTCCAGCTGGGAAAGAACATATAGCTGTCTGTAAAGTCAAAGACATTTACACTATTGGAGACAGCATCCTCATCACAGAACGGGCAGCTTCACATGCCCTTCCCCCAAGTGTGCTTGTGCAGCCAACCGTACTGTTCTCCAAGATGCTTGATAGAGACAAGTTTCTAGTGCTCATGCGCAACCAGTCACTAAAGGACACTGCCATTCCCATGGGCACTGTGGTTGCACACCTGCATGTAGCTGATATAGTGACTGATGTCCCAGGTCCAAACACAAACGCTTCTCCTAAGCTTGACCCATCTCTGTTTAATTTTGGGGACTCTCCTATACCAGCTGAATGGAAACAGAGGCTTAGTCAGAAACTTGCAGAGAGAGGCAAAGTTTTCTCGACGGAGGAATGGGATGTGGGTTTGGCTAAAGGAGTGCAACATCATATCCGTCTAGCTGACCATACCCCCTTCCGAGAGCAGTCCCGCCGTGTTGCCCCAGCTGATCTGGATGACTTACGCCGTCACCTGCAAGGCCTTTTGGCAGCGGGGATAATAAAAGAATCAAGGAGTCCCTATGCTTCCCCCATCGTCTTGGCACGAAAGAAAATGGGGCGGTTGCACATGTGTGTGGACTATCGGACCCTGAATCGCAGAACTATCCCTGACCAATACACAGTTCCTCGTATTGACGAGGCGTTGGACTGTTTGTCTGGCAGCAGGTGGTTCTCTGTCTTGGATTTGCGTAGTGGATACTACCAAATTCCCATGGCGGAAGAGGATGAGGAGAAAACCGCTTTCATATGTCCTTTGGGATTCTTTCAATTTGAGAGGATGCCCCAGGGTATAACAGGAGCTCCCGCGACCTTTCAAAGAGTAATGGAGAAAGCAGTGGGAGACATGCACATGATTGAGGTCATAGTGTACCTTGATGATTTGATCGTGTTCGGAAGAACGTTGAAAGAACATGAGCAGAGACTAATCAAAGTTCTTGACAGACTGGAAGAGACTGGCCTAAAACTGTCCATCGACAAATGTCAGTTCTGCAGACCACAGGTGACATATGTTGGACACATAGTGTCAGAGAAAGGGATTGCCACTGACCCAACCAAGGTTGAGGCGGTAGCTTCCTGGAAGCAACCCACTGACCTCCCATCACTGCAGTCTTTCCTAGGGTTCTGTGGGTATTATCGTCGCTTTATAAAAGACTACTCCATCATTGTCAAGCCGTTAACCGAGCTATGTAAAGGTTACCCACCGACCCAGAAAGGAAAGAGAGCTGTTAAAGTCCCAGAAAAGACCTACCATCGGGTAAATGAACCGTTTGCAGACAGGTGGGATGCTGCATGTACAGAAGCTTTCCAGAACATTATACATTCTCTTACAAATGCACCTGTGCTGGCATTCGCAGACCCAACCAAGCCTTATGTGTTGCACATTGATGCTAGCCTTCAGGGGTTGGGTGCTGTGCTCAACCAAGAACACCCAGAAGGGCTACGACCAGTTGCCTTTGCTAGCCGAAAGCTCAGCTCATCAGAGAAAAACTACCCCGTGCACCAGCTTCAGTTTTTGGCGTTGAACTGTAGTTGACAAGTTTCACGACTACCTGTACGGAGCACAGTTCACTGTGAGGACGGACAACAATCCCCTCACCTATATCCTCACCACAGCCAAGCTCAACGCCACTGGTCATCGGTGGTTAGCTGCTCTTGCCACATACGACTTCACTCTCCAGTATCGACCTGGAAGCAGCAACATTGATGCTGACGCGTTATCGCGCAACCCCTTACCAACAGAGGACACTGATTGGCAAACTCTGCCCTTGGACAGTGTCAAACCTCTGTGTAAGCAGATCTCCTGTAGAAAGTCAGCAGGGGGAGGGGCAGTCAGCTTTGCTGAATCTTTGGGGGTTTCCCCTGAGGCACTCCCCGAGTGTTTTGTTTTCCCCACTCATCTTGACTATGGGTGTTTGGCCCAGATAAGCAAAGCCGAGCTTATCACAGCACAAGACAATGATCCAGTGATTGCTCCTGTAAAGAAATCCATGAATGGGGCGATTCCCTTTACTTTTGACAAAGACTCCAATGCAGAAGCCATGCTGCTTCAAAGAGAGGCAAACAAGTTGGTAATCACTGATGGAGTACTCTACAGGAAAGTACAGAGACAACCTGGAAAGGAAATACATCAGCTTGTACTGCCCCGAGAGCATGTGGCCATGGTGCTTAGATCGCTTCATGATGAGTCAGGGCACCTGGGGGTGGACAAGATGGTGGAGCTAATACGAGACCGATTCTACTGGCCTAGGATGAGTGCAGAAGTTGAGCAGTACATCAGGAATTGTGGGAGATGTGTTGCGCGTAAAGCACCTGCACAACGAGCTGCACCATTGAACCAAATCACCAGTAGTGGGCCACTAGATCTCGTGTGTATCGATTTTCTATCCCTAGAGCCAGACTCTCAGGGATATGCTAACGTTCTGGTAGTGACTGATCACTTCACCAGATATGCACAAGCTTTTCCAGCTAAAGACCAAAGAGCCTCCACAGTAGCCAAGATTCTTTGTGAGCGGTACTTTGTGCATTATGGACTTCCGGCCCGGATACATTCCGACCAGGGACGTGATTTCGAAAGTAAGCTGATCCATGACCTTCTGAGGGTGTTGGGAATCCGGAAATCCCGGACAACGCCTTATCATCCCCAGGGAGATCCACAGCCAGAGAGATTTAACCGGACGTTACTTTCCATGCTGGGTACCTTGGATCCCAAGAAGAAACAGGCGTGGAATCAGTCCATCAGTCATTTGGTACACGCATATAATTGTACGCAGAACGAAGCAACTGGGTACTCACCCTACCTGCTTATGTTTGGCAGGGAGGCCCGGCTGCCTGTGGACATCTGTTTCGGAACCAACAATCAGACACACAGCAGTCTGACACACCACCAGTATATAGCTAAGCTGAAAGCCGATTTGCAACAAGCTTACCGCCTAGCGGCAGAGGCTGCTGACAAAAGTCATCAGAGAAACAAGAAAGCACATGACAAGCATGTGAAAGAACAGACCTTGGCACCAGGAGACCGAGTGTTGCTAAAGAATTCTGGTGTCACTGGAAAGCACAAGTTGAAGAATAAGTGGAGAACTGCACCCTACGTTGTGCTTGACAAAATGCCCCATCTACCAGTATATAGAGTGAAACCTGAGAAGGGACTGGGGGTGGAGAAAATAGTGCGTCGTAACCACTTACTGCCTATTGGGTATCTGGTGAGACTTTCAAATGATAGTGAACCAGAGTTGTTTGCTCGGCCGGTCACACGATCCCGAAGGGGACTCGGCAAGGCTAAACCGGTTGACAATCAGGGAGATGCAATATCTTCGTCAGAGTCGGAATCCGAAGATGCATGCCTGACACCATTCCCATACATGGGTTGTGAAAATCTTCCGTCACTGTCAGAACAGCTTCTGAGGAACCGAGGTCAAAAGCCAAATGTGTTGGATCTTGAGAGTTCAACCACTGATTTGGCAGATATTGAAAGAAATCCAGATGATCATAACCCTCCAGATCTTCATCTAGACCCTGAGGCAGTTACAGTGACTGGCCCTGAGGAGGGAACCGAAGAGAGTGGGATGTCGCTGGGAGGAGAGGAGCATCCAGTAGGCCGCCCACAGAGACTAAAGAGGCCTGTGGTGAGACTGAGTTATGATGAACTCGGACAGTCATCAGATCACCCTGTAGTGGTTTTGAGCCATGGGGTTTTGGTGGGAAGTGGTACTTACAGACATTCACGAGATCACACTTGCCAGACTTCATGGTGTCACCCGCTAGCACTATGCCCTTCCTGTGTTAAGTTAGAGCTTGATGTACAGAGCACAGATTTTCGGGTTATCAAATCTGTGGGGTTTAATGGGGACATCAAACACATTTAGAAGGGGGAGGGTGTAGCCCGGATGGGAGTTTGGGAATGGATGCAATGTTCCCATGGACTTGAACGCCACAGTAGCATGAGGTATTCACAGTTAATTTTATGTGATGTAACTGTACTCTGAATGAAATTTGCCCTGTAACAAGTCACAAGGTGGATACATGTATTTAGAGCAATGAAACTGTTGTGTTAATCATAAAGTATTATGTTATGGTATGTGACGCTGAAGAGAGTTGAAATGTGGATCGGAGTTCTGATTTTCTAGAGGCCCGTGAAGGTAGCATAGGACGGGACCTGTGTTTTTGTTGCAGGGGAGGGAGGGAGAAAGGAGAGAAAGAAGAGAAGGAAGGAAGGAAGGAAGGAAGGAAGGAAGGAAGGGAGGGAGGGAGGGAGGGAGGGAGGTGGGCACGCGCGAGCTGAACAAAAAAGGAGAGACTCAGCTAGTTTTGACTGCGGTCAACTAGCGGAAAAGAGTGCGTGATTCGGAGGTCCACCGTGCTAGAGCTTCGCGGCAGAGGTGGGCGAAGCAACCTTTCGGTTTGGCGGTCGCACCACCGTGAGAACCGTGTTTCCAGCTCCAGCTGTCGGGGCTGGAGGATAGCTTGGACCTGCTTGGCTGCGTCACGGAGGCGGCCGCGGAGGGCCGTCGGGGAGCCGGACGGCGTCTGGCTGATGCGCTGCGGCAGAGACAGCATCGGGTTCGCCGGGAGAGCGGCGAGTGGATTTAGTTCGGGACTGGTGGGCGGTAACCTACCGAGCAACTGAACTGTAAGTTGGATTTTCGTGCTGTTACGGGAAAGAAGAGGATTTTTCTCTCCATCATCCATCGTGAGCAGCAAACAGGCCTGCAATCAGTGTGAATGTGAGTGTGTGTGGGGCCCATGTGTGAACAGTGTGTATCTAGTGGATTTATATAGCCTAGTTTTGCGTATATATTAGTGTGTTATGTGCCAAGAGGTGATAACATAAGTTGTATTGTTTAACCTAATTTCAAAGGGGAATTAGTTCATTTACCCAGCCTGTTTCATTTGTTTATGGAGCTGGATATCATTTGAGTTGAGCCGAGAAAAGGGTGTGTTGTACACCATTTTTCCTGCCTTTACATCCAGTAAACTTTTTGTTTGTGTTAAAGAGTTGTCTGGGGTCGATTCTTTTATTGCTGGCTAAGTCTAATTTGCAGGTCAGCGCTTACTGGTGGTTTTCCTGATTCCTCTCTATACCAGAACCATTCGTGGTATCTGGGCTGTAACGAACCTAACACCCCGCCTAGGGGGCCCAAACTGAGGTACGTGGGTTTAGACTCAGTATAACGGGTGGGGTGCTACATATACATAAAAACAAGGAAATCAAGTCGGAGGCAAACACTTCTTCACACCACTGTATGTGCTCAGCAGTGCCACACTTCTGGTTATTAGCTATGTTTTCTAATGTAAAAAGACCCCTTTACTTAAATGTTTCCATTCTCTACCTTCCATTAAGAAATATACTTTTACTCAAGGACTACATTCATTTAACAGCTGTAGCTACAGGTTGTTCACTTCTCTTCAGCACAGGTGTTTTTACATTTTAAGAGAATATTTTTTCAGTCTTTTACTATATGATATGTATATGAACATTCTAGTATGTTCATATACATATCATATATCTACTTATCTGTCAGTCTGCTCCTCAGTCCTGGATCTGAAAAACAGACCAAAGATATTAAAGGTACATTCGAGATTCAAGAGGTTGTTCTTCCAAAACATGAGATGGCATGAAAGAGAACACAGTATCCTGGTCTTTGATCCGTGTCTTGCACTCTGTGGTTTCCCACTCTGAATTTTTGGGAATCTTGTTTTGTGTCTCTGCTGAAAGGATTTTGTGTTTCCTTGTTAATAAATGCTTATTGTTCATTCCTCCTGCCTTCATGTTTTATATTTCCTTCCTCGCAGCTGCGTTATGATTTATGTCAGTGCTGTAAGAGATCATGACTGGGACAGTTCTCACATACTAATATTTTTCCGACAGATGACCTGAGGATCGTGCTGTTTGGGAAGACCTGGGTTGGTAAAAGTACTCTGGGAGACATCATCATGGGAAACACAGAGACTTTCACCTCAAAGGATTTGTCCAAAGATCGCACACAGAAATCCCACAGCACTGTTGAAGGTCAAAAAGTGGTTGTTGTTGATACTCCAGGTCTGTTTAAATCTGGAAAACATGAAGATGAGCTGGTGAAAGAGATCAAGCGATCCATTGATCTTGCCAGTCCTGGTCCTCATGTGTTCCTGCTGGTGCTGAGGTTCGGTATGATCACCTCTGAAGAATTAGAGGTACTGGAGGTTTTTGAGCGCACCTTTGGCAGACGTGCATTGGCCTACACAACAGTGGTGTTCACCCATAAAAATGAAGAGTATGAAGCTAACATACAGGAGACTATGATCGAGAGTAAGGATTTCAGAGAACTCCTTGAGCGGTGCCAGTGGAGATATTTTGCTTTTAACATTAAAGACAAAAGTCCTGCTCAGGTCACCGAGCTGCTGAAGAAGATAACACCGATGGGAAAAGATTACTTCTACACTCCTGAGATGCTCCAAGAGGCTGGAAAACCGGAAGAGCAGGAAGAAAAACCAAAAACAGAACAGGCAGGCGTGCGCTTCTGGAAAGGACTGGATTGGTGGGAATCATTTTGGGATCTGTGGGGGGATATTTACTTGGAGGTGGTGAGCTGACGTCTACATCAGGAGCTTTACTGGGAGCTTTAGGGGGGTCAGTACTGTCGATGGGAACAACAGCTTTAGTGATGAAGGCCAAAATGCTCACTGATAAATGCTGCAAAAAGTGAGGTTTTAGTCCTACTGGGGGATTTTGATTTAGTTACTCTCTTTAACCTGAGTTAAACACATCTAATTTTCATATTTCAGGAAGGGTTTTTAAGACAGAGTCAGTGGTTTGCAGAGTAATTTACAGTGAAATAAGTACTAACTACCACAGGTGCTTCAGTGTTGGTGGAGGGGAGAGCAACACAATTACTGGGTACTTTCATTACTGGGACACAAACCTGAAACAGAACATTATTCTCCATTTGAAAGCAGGTTTCCACCTGATGAAAGTACCACTCACAGGAGACAATGTCTCATAATAATGACTCATGTCAGGTGTGAATATATCGCAGGAAGTGGACAGTCCTGAAACTTGATCTACTTTGACCAGGACCAGATGTTTAGCTGTGTTGGAGCATCTAAAAGAAAGTCTGTGAGGCACTCAGCAGACAGTGCTGAGGAGGAGAACGACCGCGGTGTTTGGATCTGCTGCTGACGTCTCAGAGCTCGATTGTACGAGATTCCAACAGGAGCTAAATGACTGGAGGCTCTGAGCTCTACGCTGTCACCGTGGGACCCCACCACGGCCCTGCCAGGTGCAAGCTTTTTGTACATGAACACGTCATCATTGTACATTATTATTTACAACTGAACATCCACCAGGTCACCAGAGTTTAGGGTTCAGGTTTTATAGGAGCCACATGTTAATAAAAAACTAGAAGATGTTAGATTTAGATGATGTTTCTAATATTTTGGCTTTGCAATGTTTCCTTTTGTGAGTCTGAAACAACTGAAACAGGATAGAAACAGGTGGAGCCTAACTCTGGATTTGCTGCAGTGACCTGTTGGATGTTAAGTGAACTTTTATCTTCATTAACCTGTGACTGCTTTCATATCCAGTGCTGATCTGTGAGATAACACACAGTAATGGCTTTCAATGTGTTTTTGTGTGTTGGACAGTGGGACAGATCGGTAATCTATCAGTTTGATCAGATTAGATCCTGCTGGCCGTCACAGACTCTGTTCTACATTCATACAGTTTGTTCTCATTTTAAAGGATTTTTGAGTTTCTGGGTTTTCTTGTGTTTGTTCTCCTGGATAAACTCCACGTTCTTACTTTAGGAGTTTCTACAGGACTGTTTCCTGATCCAAATGTAAATGTGTGCTTCAGCTTCAGTGCAGACGGTTCTCACATGTTTGTGGATGGAAAAACGTTGGTGTCTTAAACCTGTATATTGATATATTGATATATATGATATATATTGATTTTGTGCCTGAACTTGTACAGAAATACACAAGCCATTACCTGTACTCTAATATGTAATCCAATATTCAAACTCTTATGGCAATGCTAATTTTATTTATATAGGACATTTCATTCAATGGAAACTGAATGTGCAAAGAACATAAAAACATGCAAACCTGTGCAGGTTTGATATGCTTTAAGGCGGTGAACAAATCAACAGTGTAAGCCTGTGAGAAAAGAAAGGTTTTGAATGTACAACGAATTGTAACTGATCTCAGGTCAGCAGGCAGCTTGTTCCAAAGAATAGGACCACAATAACTGAAAGCACCTTCACCATACTTAGATCTGATTCTGGGAACAGTTCAAAGTTCTGACCCTGATGACCTGAGAGGTCTGGGCTGTAGACAGTGAGCCGGTCAGTTAAACTGAGAGCTTCATGAACTAGTAGAAGAATTTTAAAGGTACATCTATATCGAACTGGGTGCCAGTGAAGTGATTTCAGCACTGAGACTGTGTCACGGTCCTGGGTCGGTGACACAGTTTTTTTTGTATTATTATTTTTGATCTTGGATTTCATCGTGGTGGTTTTTGACTTTTAGTGTTCTGATCTCTGATTTGGATTTCTAGCACTCAAGTTCTTCTCTGTTCTGTAAATTCTAGTTCTTAGGTTTTGTTCCTGCGTCCTTGTGTTCAGTGTAGGTTTAGTTCAATGTCAGGTCTGTCGTGTGCTTCCTGTTTTACTTTGAAGGTTCGTGTCTCATGTCAGTGTTTCTAGTTTTGCTTCCCTTGGTCTCACAGCTGTGCTCTCCTCCTGTGTCTCATTCACTCGTTTTCCCTTCAGTGTATTTCAGCCCTGTGTTTCCCTCTGTCAGTGTCGTGTCCTCTACGTTACCTGTGTGTTCCTCACTTGTTGTGGTTTGTCAGGTCACATTATGTCATGAACCCCCAGTTTGGGTTACTCTTCCAAGTGCTCATGTATTGTGTTTCTTAGTCTGTTTGCCAGTGAATAAAAGCTGCTGCCTAAAAGTTAAATACTCTGTCTCAGAGTCCTGCATTTGGATCTGCCTCCCACACAGCTCACCGTGACAAACCGATTCTGCCTGCTGCATTTTGAATGAGCTGAAGTTGTCCTATGATGATTTGGAGACTCCAGCAAGTGGAGGGTTACATCACTCTAACCTGCCTGAAATGAAAGCATGGAGCAGTTTCTCAGGGGTAGTTTCAGATAGGAATTTTCTAACCTTAAATATAATTTAAGAAAGCATTTCTGGGACCTTATTGATGGGATTATCAAAATTGAGGCCAAAGTTCAAGACTTCTTCACTGTGTTCCAGAGACCAGGATGATAAATATGAACAATTTTCTCTTTTATCTCTGTTCAGTTCTAGTAAAGACTTCAGAAAGTTAACGTCATCAGTGCAGCTTATTAGTTTGTGAACAGAAGTTTGGAGGAAACTGATAAGTACAGCTGTGTGTCATCTGCACAGAAAAGTATGATATGTTATGATTCTATAGGATAATGTGAAGTTTGAACAGTAATGGACTGAGGACTGACCCTTGAGGAACCCCTGATTGAATTTTAATTTGTGCAGATCTAAAACTGCTAATTGACCCTTTAGATATGATGGGAGCCAATCAAGAAATGTTAAAACAAGTGAGTCCTGAAGCCTTTGAATTAGAACGTCATGATCAACAGTGATGAACGCAGCAGTGAGATCAACAAGAACTAAAACTGTCTTTGAGTCACTGATGATCTTCAGGTCATTGACTTCAGTAAGAGCTGTTTCTGTGCTGTGATTACTTCTGGACCCTGACTGGTGCATGTTAAAAAGACTGTGAGGTTTGGGGTCCTCACACAGCCCTGTTCTCTGCTGGCCATCGGGGCGGGGGGGGCTGGGAGGAGGTGTTGGCCGTCCGATTGGGATCTGGGATGCGGGGCCTCCCTGCTGCTGCGGAGCCTGGGGCGGTCTGCTTGCCTCCACCCCGGGGGAAAGGGTAACATCTCCTGGGTCTAGGTGCCGTTTCCCCCTCCAGGGGCAAGGGTACCTGGACCTGGGGTATAGAGTTTGTTTGGGGAGTGTGATTGTGTGTACAGTGTCCATGTATGTCTATCCCTACGTTGGGTGAGCGCTGAGTATTTGTATGTGTGTGCATGAGGGTGGGAATGCATGTTTGTGTCTGTATGTGCCTGTTTGTCTGTGTCTATATGTCAGGTTGGGTCTTACACTCCACCTCTCTGGGAACTCCCAGGCCCTCCAAAGGCCTATCTCCCCTCACCACACTCCCTGCCGGTAACTGATGCCCTCAGGGGTCGGTGTGTTGGTGGTTCTTGGTGTCTGGGGCTGGGCGCTCAGGTATGCACCAGCTCACTCCCGGTGACAACTTGGCGGGGCCCGGTGCCTGTTGCTCGGTCAGGCCTCTTCCGGGGCAAAGCGGGCCCTCGGGCCTCCGGTCTCTGGGCCTGCGGCTCAGTTCACTCTGGCACAGCTGGCTGCCGGCAGAGCCGCCGGGCACGCCAGTGCAGCCCCCTCTGGCTTCTGCTCCGTGGGTACTGGGTGACCCATCATCTGGAGCTCTCCTCAGCCCTTCCCAGGAGGGTGGCACGGATGCCCCTCCGGTGGTCCTCCTTGGGCTCTCGCACTCTGGGACCTCTGGATGTCTGGAGCCTGGATCTCCTCCATGCCTGCTTCATGCCCTGGGGGACGGGGCTATGGCCCTCTACATCCTCTAGCAGATCGTTACATGGGGAAACCTTTGAATACAAGCGCACTGATCCACACAGGTGTGCACACGGGTGTTCACTGTTCGTAGACATAAACTACACCTTTATTGGCTGCCACCTCCAAGCACATTGTGCGCTGTCGGTCCTGCTTGCTACACAACAACATTCAATATTTAGTATTTACTGCTGTTTACACTTAGCTAGATTAACGTGATGGTGTTATGTTTAGTATGTTGCTTTGTTTTTTTTTGCTTGTTTTCTCTTCTTTTTCTCTCAACAGGTGATCCAGGAGACTTTTTTTCTCTTTTTAAGTGCCCTTTCTCACTGCCCTTCTTCCCTTCTGTTTTTCTTTTCCTTCATCTTTCTTTCTCCCTTTCCTATCCCTCAGTCATCTCTGTCCCGTCTGTAACAACTGAAAATAAAATAAAATAAATAATAACAACAAAGGTTGATCAAATGGACCAATACAGCAAGGCCGTGATGATCCACTTGGCAAAGTAAATCCATTTGGTATCCTTGTTGGTCTTCAGACAACAATTCTGACACATAAAGAACCAAATGGGACAGACAAAAAAAAAAAAAAAAAGACTGTGAGTTGAAATATGTTGTTTTAAACAGCAAGGAGGTCCTGAGTTCAATTCCACCATCAGACCGGGATCTTTCTGTGTAGAGTTTGCATGTTCTCCCCGTGTTTGCGTGGGTCCTTTCTGGGTACTCCGGCTTCTTCCCACAGTCCAAAGACATGCAGTTAGTGGAGATACAGTTAGATAGGTTACCTGGAAACTCTAAATTGGTCATAGGTGTGAATGTGAGTGTGAATGGTTGGCTGTCTCTATGTGTCAGCCCTGCGACAGACTGGTGACCTGTCCAGGGTGTACCCTGCCTCTCGCCCTGAGACAGCTGGGATAGCTGGCCCTGAAAAGGATAAGTGGAGTAGAATGGGTGGATTAAATAGTTTAGCAGTGGATGAACACAGAAAAGCAGAATTAGACTGCTTATTGTTGGATTGTCTTGTTGATGAACAAATTACGCCTTGAGGCGACTGTTGTTGTGATTTGGTGCTATATAAATAAAATTGAATTGAACTGAATTGAATTACTGGGTCCAGTCACAAGCTGTTGGAAATCAAAACATTCTAATAAGCTGATGAACTGTTTGGTGTCAGAGTTGTTGTTGTTAAATATGAATATTAAAATCACCTGAAACATTAATACAGAAAAAAAGATCACCAGTTTTTTCAGGAAGCCATGTCTCAGTCTACATCGATGACAGATAGTGAGGAGATATCGAATTATTTACTTAAATAATCAAAACTCAGAAAACTGTCAAATTACAAAGTGTTAAAATTAAAAATATTTTTTATATATGTCACGTTAGCCAAAGTGCTAGCAGCATCCCCAGCTAACGTATGCTTCGCATCAATGTGATATTTTGAGCTGGAAGTGCTTCAGTGAAAAGAAAATTCCTTCTTGCACAATGTGCAGAATACTTTATGTCGGTCGACTGTTCCGTCTTGTTATTCTTTTAATACTCAAATTTCCCATCGAGAGGGCCAATGTGCGTTTATCATGTTCCATATTGAGTTGATTGGTTCAGCTGCCCGTCACTACCAGATCAACTGTCCATTTGTGCATGTGCGAAGGTTACTCTACTGGGACAAACTGCCCGAAATGCGCTGACAGAGACATTTCAGGGATTTTGAGTCATTCTGCACTCCAGATGCCTTAATTGCGTTAAAAATTTTAACCATGATGGCGGATTAATTTGCGTTAACGTGTTAATTTTGACAGCACTAATTAGAAACTATAGACCATGAGGAGTTCTATGGAGAATTCATATCATATAATAATTATACACATGTAATTCAGTGTTTTACTACAATCCACATGTAATCCAGTATTCGTACTCTTGTATCAGTATATGTTACAGCATGTTTTGTAGTCCGGAGCATGAGCACTTATAATCACGCTCACATCTGTCCTGATGTGAACCCACAGGCTCGTGCTGAGGAGTTTTCTAAACAGTCTAAATGATGTCTGACTTTTATTGTTATTGTGTGTTGTATTAAGTACCAGCTCTGCTGTGGATTTTGTGCCTGAACTTGTTGTACAGGAAGTCCTGACTTTGTGCCTTTGAGCAGCAAACACATGTGAACGTGCAGACAGACAGTGGGACGTGTCTGCAGACGTCTCCCTGTGTTAGCAGAGGAATATGTCTGTGTCCGTCTCATAGATGGACCGAGATCAGAGATGTGGAGACGGGAAATGTGGTTGCTAAGCGGTTGCTATGGGCACTGATGTGGTATAAAACAGGCTGACGGAGAAATTGGGGTCTGGTTAATTCAGTGACTCCAGGCTGTTCTGTTCTCTCTGCT
The DNA here is from genome assembly GCF_001858045.2 of Oreochromis niloticus. Lineage (NCBI taxonomy): Eukaryota > Metazoa > Chordata > Actinopteri > Cichliformes > Cichlidae > Oreochromis > Oreochromis niloticus. The sequence continues at coordinate 33,998,225 of NC_031969.2, read as the reverse complement.
CAGGTCACACCCTTTCCTGCTGATATGGAGGAGTAGTGGTGCTACTCTCAGTCCCTCCCAAACCCCCTCATCCCATCTCAGACGGCCTTCCAGTCACTTCTCTGTCTGTGACCAAAGGTGAATATAGATGGACAGCTAGCTCTCTGTTCACCACAACAGACCAGCACAGCATTGCTGCAGATAAACTTGTTTGGTTGTGAAGGGCAGCAGTCTTCCTCATTTAGCTCCAGTTTGGTGTAATAGCTAAAGTGTGACTGTGAGCTGCTGACACAGCTCTGGGTTAGCGTGCATGTCAGGTGAGTGAATGTCGTCTCAGCAGTTTTCAGATTAACTGACATGTTTTCAATCTGGTTTGGATTGGACAGAAAATCCAAAAACACATCATTTTATTATCATACAACATATATATCCATGCGCTGATCACATGTGGTTTGAATATAGCTGTACACAGTCCGGGACATTAAAATATGCTTTTGTCTGTGAATTTTAGCTCACAGCAAACAGGAAGAAGACTGTGAGGCCTGGAATCCACATCTGTATCAGTGTGAGGGTTAGATTTAGGGATCCACCAGAATCATCCATTATGACACAGTTTACACATGTGTGTGTAAACAGCAAAACCAGCTGTTGCACTAAAAATGTGTGAATCTTCATTTGTTCCACATTTTCTTATCTAGAGTTAAACAATCTGAGCAAACTCATGAATAAGACCAAGAAACCACACACACTTATGAGGCAGTTTAATCATTGTGACCTCAGGTGTCAAGTTCAGTGAAACGCTGCCCTCTGCTGCTCACAGCAGGAAACACAGCCTCCAGCTTCAGCCTGTCAGGGCTGGAAGAGCAGCTCTGACAGCCCTGTCAGCAGGTCTGACCAGACACCAGGCTGGATTCAGACCTGCTTAATGTGACGGCTCCACAGTCACTTTAATAACCATCACTCATAAATGGAACATTAATAGTTCACTGAAGCTGAGGGAATGTGCTGGATCTGCTCTAACGTGTCCTGAGCAGATACCTGTCCCACGTGCTGATATGAACTTTATGTGTGAATGCACCTGTTGAAGTTTCCTGCAGTAAACTATAAAAAGCAGGTCAAACATCAGGATACCAACGCTGGTTTCTGCTCCTCAAATGTCTCACATGAGTCACTGGTTAGCCTGGCTGCTGCGGGTGTGGTTGGAGGTTATGGTGAAGCTCTGTGGACGGACTCCTGTCCAGCATCCTCCGTCTTCAGGGTGATTTTCATCATCTGGATGCTGTGGTTGCCGGGCAGATTCGACCCGGCCAGCTCAGGTGTGTCGGCGTCAAACTGGTCGAGCTGAACCTCGATGCAGCTCAGGTTCCACCTGTGCAGCAGCACCTCGATCGACCAGTCGGCGCTGAAACACATGAAGAAGAAGCTGTGAACTCTGTTTCCTCCGCTGCAGCTCTTTGTCATCAGTTGGAGAAGAGATCCGAGTATTGGTCTCTCAGGCCACGTGTCTGACTTTGCGACAGCTCCTTTGGCTCCTTCTTAACCAAAATGTGAATTTTTTCAACACAAACACCAAATAACTGCAACCGAACATTTATTTTCATGATTATGTACGATTAGTCCGTGGACTTTATGTTATTTTGCACATTTTAATGAAATCTAATTACATTTTTAAAATGGACTCAAAAGAATAAAATAGAGTAAATATGTTCATTTTCGTTGGTGTAATGAAGGATTTTCCTGGAGCGCACATTATTATGAATGAGATCATATTTTGGGTGTTAGCGTGTGTGCTTCGTCTCTCAGAGCTCTGCACACGACTGTGTTACACTGCAGAAGGAAAAACTTTTCCACATTAAATTTTAACAGCTTCAGTTTTCTTCTTTTTGTATTAAAAAAAGATGAAAATGAAAAATGTGATTGTTTACATCAGTGATTCCTGTGAGCTGCTGTGGAAGAACAAATTATTTAAAATAAATATCTAAATACATTAAAATCATTCGAATGGTAGTTTTGAATTAAAATTATTATGATCATTTTTAAAAGAACATTTTTAATCTCATGCCACTTTCTGATCACTGAAATCACACAGACTGAGTCTGAGGCTCGTGTGGTGATCAGAGCTGTGAAGGTTTTAGTCCACAGAGTGAAACGCCCACAGAGGAGCAGCCGTACCTTCGTACTTGGTACGTCGTCCAGAACTCGGCTTTGGGGTTTTTTCTCAGCAGGAAAAAAACGGTCACAAGGACGTCTTCAAAATCTGTAACAGGCAACAACTCATCATGGTCCATAAACGATGTTTGTACAATCGTTTTACATCCTGGTGCATCAACAGGAAATATATTTCACATTTCCAAACATCCTCAAAGGAAAACAGTCCAGTCAGATACGAGTGTGATTTTAGAGAAGCTGATACAGGAGCAGAGCACTTTATAAACAGTGGAGTAATAATAATAACTGCACTTTATTTCTTCCCTGATAACACAGACGATCGACACAGTCCAGGTGACTGAGCTGTTTCACACCTGACTTACAAACACGCCCAGCTTCACTGAAATATCAACCGAACAATTTAAAACTACATAAAATTAATGAAGAAATACCAAACTATGATAACTCTGCTTCAGATGCCTTTACTTGATTTAATACGTCTGACCTTTGACCTACATTCAAGTCAACTATAACAACAAAGTCAAAATCAAAAACACGTTTTTTAGAAAATTTCTATCAGGTTTGAAAGCGTGACGGCGTCTGAATACTTTGTTTTGATTTTGTGCTGCGAACCTTCGGGATCGTAGAAGACGTCTGAGCCCAGGATGACGTCCAGCTTGGGGAGCAGGACGAGGTCCGGGGAGATCTCACCCCAGCTGACACCCACCACCGGCATGTCGCCGAGGTCGTTGGCTTCGCAGCTTCGCCTGCAGTTCTCCAGACATGCCGGTCTGTCAGCGGCGTCTGACAGGATCACCTCGGCACCACACCGCGCCGCCACCACGCCGGGCAGACTCACGCCTGCACTGAGCTGAAACAGCATTAATGCGACACCTTTAGGCGGCTTTGCAACTGGTTCGCTTTAAACCACGCATTTCTCTGATGCTGACGAGGTTGTTTTTTCCACCCAGACATGACCTCACTGTAGCTTACACACTACTAATAGTTTCAAGTTTATATTTGGCATCTAAAGTGATTTTACTCATATTAACTAAACACCTTAAACTCAATTGTCTTCATGTAAATATTAATTTAAGGTTTGTCTTATCAAAATAACCCAGAACCCTCAATCAGTCCCAGTGCTCTGCATTTGCACATCAAATGACTCCTCAGACGGATCGTTGACAGCTCTGCGGTGCTTTGGATCAGTGTAACGTTTCTCCACATGTCTGAGTCTGAATGTGTGCTCCTGCTCACCTCCAGCACCTTCTTCCCTCTCAGCTCCTCTCTGTGCATCCACAGATACTGAGCCAGCACCACCGCACACGGCCACACATACATGCCGAACTGCGGGTCGAGGACCTGAGACACAGGATTAGACAAGTTTTGTGGAACAAAATCAACACACGCAGACATCTCATGGCTTTAATCATCTGTTAACTGTTATCCTCTGATATTCTGTTGGCCAGTGATGATAAAAAGCTGAGAAAATGAACTAATCAGTTGTTAAAGTGACAGAAAGCTGTGGTCCTAATCAATTCCACATCTAAGAAAATCAGTGCTTTTAGACTTTCTGGCTCACAAATGAGTCAATCACAAATGCACACAGAAACCTGACTTTATGGATTCAGTTATTTTCCTCCTTCCTTCCACTTACTGTGATATAACTGATGGAGGACACCAGGAAAATCAGCTATGATGGTCCAGTTTACAAAAATAAATATATTTTTGTTAGTGCTGTCAAAATTATCGCGTTAATTGTTAAGATCAACGCGAAATGTTTAACGCGTTAAAAAAATTTAACGCTGATTTTTTAAAATTAATTTCCTGTAATCTAAAACCTTTAAACGCATGAGCACCTCTGGAGGGGGGGGGGCAACAGTGTGCTATGCTGGCGTTTGGCCTGACAGAAATGATTAGAAGAAGAAGAAGTGACACCATGCTACTATCTAGCTAACACTAGCTAACACACGCAAGCATGGATGAGGGTGGACTTTTGGGTGGAAAGTTTCTCTTTAAGAAGTTGCCTGATGGCTTGTTGGACAAAACGAGAGTAAGATGCACAATTTGCAAAGCTGAATTCAGGTACCACAGAAGCAGTTTATCACTGCCGCATCACCTGAGAGCAAAACACCCAACTGAATCCGCCTCTACGGGATCTCGCCAGTCTACGCTTCAGGAGTATGGTGCTCGTGGACGAATAACAAAAAATGTGAGAGAAAAATTAACCAATTCCTTGGTTGTTTGGATAGCTAAAAACTGCCGACCAGTTAGCATAGTAGAAGATGATGGACTGAGAGAAGTCATTCGCGCTGCATCAGGAGATGAGTGTTACAATCTGCCCTTGAGAGGAACCATTGTGTCGAGACTGCACACTTTGTATGAGGACCAGAGGGCTCAGCAGTCCAGCAAGCTTGTGCAAGTAAACGTCGCTCTCACCGGAGACCACTGGACTTCGGTGAACAACGATAATTACTTGGGGGTCATGGCGCATTTTATTGATAACGACTGGACTATGCAATCGTTTGCACTAACAGTGAGTAAAACTGAAGAGAGACACTATGCTGAGGCGTGTGCTGACCATTTTCTGAGTGTTGCAAACGAATGGGAAATCAAGGACAAGGTAACCACGCTTGGCACCGACAGTGCTCGTAACATGGTTGCAGCCGCCAGACTACTTCCATTTGAACACATGCCCTGCATGGCCCACATTCTGCAAAGAACGGTCACAGTTTCTCTTAATGACAGCGCATTTGAAAGGGCTCTGGCCAAATGTCGCAACATTGTTGGACATTTTAAGCATAGTCCAGCAAACGCTCAGGAATTAAAGGCACAGCAAGCTGCACATGGACATCAAACAGAACCGCTTGTTCAGGACGTTCCAACAAGATGGAACTCCACCCTAGAGATGATCAAGCGGATCCCGAGAAACAAATCTGGGCTGACCACCATCCTGACTCAACAAAACAGCAAGGTGACCATGTTGACTGACCAGGAGCTTGACAGACTGCAAAAGCTGGAGGAACTACTTCAACCTTGCAGGTAAATCATTTTGTTTCTCATGATTGTGTGTCTATCTTTGTGTTCTAGCTTTGTTTTCAAGTATGTTCTCCACCTCCACCTCTCTGTGTATTTTCATATGTGGTATTTATGTTTGTCTCTGTGTGATTAATAGAAAAATACAGACTTGATCTTTCTATTACAGATATGTTACCGAACTGCTGGGGGGAGAGCGGTATGTCTCCTGTTCCATGGTGTTGCCAGCCTTGTGTCATTTGTTCAGGATTATGGAGCCCTCAGATGATGACCCAGTCTACGTTTTGAGGTTTAAGAAGGTTTCTACCACAGACCTAGCTCAGCAGAGGGACAGCAACAATCTCACATGGCTGAAGATCGCTACTACCCTTGATCCCAGGTTTAAAGACCTTAAGTGCCTTTCCAAAGATGAAAGAAGAGAGGTGTGGGCATCAGTACATGACCTTCTTATGGCAGAGACGGATGCACGCCAACCATCTGCTCAGACAACAGAGGAACCATCACCAAAGAAGAGCAAGATGTCCATCTCCTTGCTGGGTTCTCCTGATTCAGATACAGAGGAAGAGGAAGATGCTATAGACTGCTGTCTGAATCTGTACAAAGCAGAGCCCAAAATTGACATAGGAGAGTGTCCACTACAGTGGTGGTTAAAAAGAGAAGGAGCACATGCCAGGCTGGCACCTATTGCACGCAAGTACCTGTCAACCCCTGCAACCACAGTGCCTTGTGAGAGATTATTCTCACTCTCAGGTCACATCATTCAAAAGAAGCGTGCTTCTTTGTCATCAGACAATGTAAACAGAATAGTCTGCCTCAGTAACCGGCTGAGTGCAAAGAAGGACTAAGCCAGATTGCTCCTTTGAAGTGAAAAATGTTCAACATTCTGGGTTTTCAGCTGTGTCTTTTTGTGTTTTAAATACTGAGTTTTGTGCACCCTTTATTGTTATGGTATTCACTTTAACCTGTAGGCCTGGGTTCGGTCACTGTTGATGGCCTTAAAGTTTTTTGTAAGTTTTCACTGTGTTAAAGATTGATGAAAACTATTAAAATTCTCTTTGAATTTCAGCATACATTCTTTGTGTTTATTCTGCATTTACTTCATTGTACTGCATAAATGTCTGTTACAATCTTAAAATATAAAGTTGAAAAAATGTAATTGGAGCCAAGCCATTGATCAAGTAATTGCGATTAATCGCAATTAATAACAGAAAATTGTGAGATTAATTAGTTAATTTTTTTTAATCTATTGACAGCACTAATTTTTGTGTAATAAACGTAGGCCGAATAAAACAGGGGACTCAAAGGTATCGTATTAACACTTATGTATTACTTATGTACCTATGGTTAATTTAAATGAAGCGTGATTTAACAGCACGGCCGTTAAATGCTTACAAATTTTACTTAAACACAAATATGTATGTGTATTGCCTGTGTGTTGTATTAAATCGAGGATTTTAAAATGTCAAAAAAGTCTCGATTTGTACACAACTTAAATTTGACCATTTTTAAGGAGCTAACACGTCGATTTCTAAACAGCACAACAACGAATTTTATTTACATTAAAGGATTAAATAAGTTTGTCACTCTGAGTGTATTTTCTGTTGCTATACATTCGGTATAATATTACATTTACAGGTTTGAACAGACCTCAGGTATGGAGACACAGAGGGACTCCTGCGTGTTTTTCCTCTCGTCTTCAAACGTGAACACTTTATAAGCTATGCTCGGCGTTTCGGCTCCACTGTCGGCCATCCTGTGAGCATACACACTTTTAACTGACCTTATGACATCTACCTGCTATCAGTCCAGTTCTTTGTTTTTAGGTATAAAACTCATATTAACGTTTTTTATTGGTATCCATGAAAACCCCATGCCACGGCTAACCGCCACACTGGAAACTACTTCCGCGCAGACCAAAACAGAAAGGAGGGCCTTTAAACAGCCAATGAAAATCACGGGCGGGAAGGTTCACTCGACTGGCCAACCAATCGAGACTTACCTTTCACTAGCTTATGTAGCCAATAAACTATCAATCTTTACAGAGGGGCGGTGGCTAATTGCGTAATCAGTTGCGAAAGCATTGTGTCACACAGTTGCCAGCTAGCTGCTCCTGTTTGCTGTTTACCAAACTTTATCCGCCCGGCTGGGTTTAAGAGTTCACTCACATCGGAGGACGTGTTTATCACATACCCGGCGGGTGGCTTTGTCGTTTTGTCAGAGAAACCCGGTGAAGGTGTGAGAGCAGCGCAGTTAGCCGGGTAAGAGCGCAGGCTGTTGGATGTGTTTGTGCGGTATCACCGGGTTAGCTTGACAGCTAGCTGAGCAGAGATAAACACGCCGGGCGGAGGAATGAACCACAAGAGCAAAAAGAGGATCAAAGAGGCGAAACGTAGCGCCAGACCCGAACTGAAGGACTCGCTGGACTGGATAAAACACGGCTACTATGAGTCCTTCGACCTGTCGCACCGTACTGTGAAGGTAACTGTTGATGCTAAGCTAACTGTGGCTAACAGGGGAGTGCAGCTTGTCACGTACACAATGTGGCAGCCGCCGCCGGCACGTGAGGTGTTTGATATGAGCTCCTGTTAATGTCCGTCTGCCTTCATCACACAATCATTTAACACCCGAGAGCCAACACGAATGTGGAGGAACAGACGAAGTAAAAGTACTGCATGGTAGCCTGGGGGTAGTATCAATAACAATGCTTAAGGTGCTGAACGTACAGCCGGTGTATCAGTGACATCACAGAAGCAGACGGTTATATTCTCTTAATAATCTTTAGTAATATTTTACAAAAGTACTTGAGAAGAAAAATCGATCAAACTTTATTCATAAAGTACTTTTACAAACTGTGATTCAGACATTTAACGGCCACTGCAAACGAAAACGATGAGACACAAAACATAATGAAAGACTGTGGTAAGATAAGATAAGATAACCTTTATTAGTTCCACGCGTGGGAAATTTGTTTGGTTACAGCAGTGGACAGTGCAAAGTTGCATAGAAAATTAGAGAAAAACACTGGAATAAGATATCAATAAGATACTGTGCACAATAGAGTAGAATAAAATAAAATACTATATACAATCGAATAAAATAGAATACAAATGCTATATACAATTGGGTATAATACAGCGATGCCAGAAAAAGAGTAATGCACTTAGTGTTATTGCTATTGCACATGTGTGGATGTGTGTGTTTGATCAGTTGAAGTCTTTGTTGTGGAGTCTGACCTAAAATCAATAACGACACCGTAAAATAATGTAATAACATGTAATAACATTAATACATAAAAGACAAATATATATATATATATATATATATATATATATATATATATATATATATATATGATAGATCGATCGATCGATAGATATAGATATATATTTATTTTATATAAATACAATATTCATGATACAAAATAGAATGAAGTATACTGGGCACAAATAGACTTTATTTGTTTAAATTTTAATGATGGTGCAGGATTTAAACATATGACCGTTTCACAGTTTGATCTAATGAAAAGCAGGAAAACACCAAACTGAGCTGCAGCTGTGTGAAGTTTGGGAGTGGCTGAATTACAACTGTTATAGAAGACATATAATGGTAATATGTAACTGATCATCATGACTGGCAGGTACGACTTGGATTTAAGGAATGATGTGAAAGATTTTATGAATACAGGCCAGACGAACTTTAAGCAGCCGTGATTGAGTGAAAACAGATGGCAGACTGAGAGCAAACTACAGTCTGTGAAGGTGTGACCTGCATTACCAAAGAGCCGTTAAACCAACACACACACACCTGCACACATTCCTCTTTTTCCTGAATTGTGGCGGTTAAATTACCTTTTTAACATTTGGGAAACACATTAGAAACATCGAACGCCACTCTGTGCTGTGTTTCAGGACAATGTGGAACGTGTGGACACCCTCCGTCTGACCACAGAGGAGTTCATCGAGCGCTTCGAGCGGCCCTACAAGCCCGCCGTCCTCCTTAACTGTCAGGAGAACTGGCCGGCACGGGAAAAATGGACGCTGGAGCGCTTAAAACGCAAATACCGTAACCAGAAGTTCAAGTGTGGTGAGGATAATGATGGTTACTCAGTGAAGATGAAGATGAAGTACTACGTGGAGTACCTGGAGTCCACCCGTGACGACAGCCCGCTCTATATCTTTGACAGCAGCTACGGTGAACATGCGAAGCGGCGGAAGCTGCTGGAGGACTACGATGTTCCCGTCTTCTTCAGGGACGACCTCTTCCAGTTTGCAGGAGAGAAGCGCAGGCCGCCCTACAGGTGAGCTGTCTATCTGCTACATCTCTATCCAATCAGGAGCACTGCTCTTCATTTGATCAACTGATTGGTCAGATCTCAGACCCTGTTGGCTGTAATTTGAACTGTTGATGGATTATTTGATATTTTTGATTTATGTTCAGATTTATTTGGCGCTTGAGCCCTCAGATTTCACCAATATGTCGTCCCAGTATCCTGATCACACTAACCCTCTTGATTGCTGGAGGCAAATTAAACTTTAAAATAATCAGCATCTTCAACTTCCTTAATTGACCGTGAAGTACCTGCAGCCGTAATCACAGCTGTTCTTTTATTCCCTTCTAAAGCAGAGCGCACACTGGGCCACTCCAGCCCATTTCCTCTTTCATTTATATTTTCTTGTGAAGGCTTCTCGCCTCAGCATGACACCTTTAGTTCAGTTTGTTTGCTTTTACAAAGGTTAGAATTTTTAAATTAAATATTTTTCAGTTTGAATGAAGCTCAGCAGGAAGAACTGATGTGTAAAAGATGAAAAAGGAGGGCTTTGTAGTGCATCCTGAGGAGGACGGCATCATCACTTTATGAAGCAGCAAGTTGGATAACATCACCCCTTTCCCTGACCTCATGAAGTTTTGCACTGAAGCAAAGTGATTAGAAAAAGACAGAGGAGGTAGCTTCCTGCATCCACCAAGTGTCCAGGTCTGAAGGCCTCAAACCTGCATTCTTTTAAGGTCCAGCAGGAGGCGAGTCCTCTGGTTGTAAAAATGCGTCTAAGAAAATGTGTCTGCTGCTTCAACACTGACCTCTGTAATGACTTTCCTGATGAGTTTATGGTTTCAGGTCTTATTAAAAGAAGCTTGAGTTGAGATTGGAAATTGGAACAGGAAGCGGGGGAAAGTTTAAGGCAGGGGTGAGGGAACTCCACCGGCCTCAAGGGCTGGTTTTAGATGTGTCCTTGATCCAACACAGCTGAGTCAAATGACCTCAACATGTCTTGAAGTTCCCCACAGGCCTGGTAATGAACTAATCATTTGATTCAGTTGTGTTGACCCAGGCTGATATTTAAAACCTGCAGGACACCGGCCCTCGAGGCCTGGAGTTCCCCACCACTGTTTTAAGGTGTGTTGGAGCAGTCATGAGCTACTGCGACTCTTTAGTTTCTCTGAGCTTGTGACGTCTGATTTCATTCGCTTAATTTCCCCCACAGATGGTTTGTGATGGGCCCAGCCCGCTCCGGCACCGGCATCCACATCGACCCGCTGGGCACCAGCGCCTGGAACGCCCTGGTTCAGGGACACAAGCGATGGTGTCTGTTCCCCACCAACACGCCGCGGGAGCTGATCAAAGTGACGAGGGAGGACGGCGGCAACCAGCAGGATGAGGCCATCACCTGGTTCAGCGTGGTTTATCCCCGGACGCAGCAGCCCACCTGGCCCGCAGAGTTCAGACCGCTGGAGATCCTGCAGCGACCCGGGGAGACGGTGTTCGTGCCCGGTCAGTAAGGCTGTAACGGCTTCTGTCCGTAGGGTTGCTCTCGATTCATTTTTATTTTTAATTCAGTTTATCCATCCGTCCATTCTGTTTGGCTTATCCGTGTCAGGGTCGCGGTGGGGGGGCGCTGGAGCCTATCCCAGCTAGGGTGAGAGGCGGGGTACATCCTGGACAGGTCGCCAGTCAGATTATCAACAACAACAAAACGCAGAAAATATACAGAAAGATCAATCAATCCTACAAAGTGGTGTTGGTGTGTTTACATGCTGCTTTTATGCTGTTTAAACTCTCTACCTCCCCAACCTGTTGGCCGCCCCTCCCTGAGCCTGGTTCTGTTGGAGGTTTCTTCCTGTTAAAAGGGAGTTTTTCCTTCCCACGGTTGCCAAGTGCTTGCTCATAGGGGGTCATATGATTGTTGGGTTTTCTCCGAATTACTGTAGGGTCTTTGCCTCACAATATGAAGCACCTTGAGGTGACTGTTCTTGTGATTCGATGCTATAGAGTTAAAAACTGAATCGAACACGTTCACAGAGCATCTGATTGTTTTCCTCAGATGTTATTATTTAACACTTCTGACTTCTCGTCAGGGTTTTGCTTCCTCCATTAAAAAGAATTCGCTTCCATACTGGCTTCACTTTTCAATCCATCTTTCATTCTGTATGCATGTGAGTCATGTTTATTCTTATTACATTTAAACGCTAAAATATGACATCAGTATGTGGGGGTCTGTGTTTTAATTCAGGTTTTTTTTTGTAATATAGCATCAAATCATAAGAACAGTCAATTAAAGGTGCTTTACACTGTGAAGACCCGACAATAATTCAGAGAAACCCTCACTTTGGTGACAGTGGGAAAGAAAAACTCCCATTGTACATGGAACAGTCGGCTCAAACAGACACAGCAGATGAAGTTGAATAAAATGTCGTTCATCCACAGCTGTTGTATTTTGCACAGGCACTGGTCGGGCAGCTAAGCTGATTAATACACACTTTGTGTTTTGAGCACTGTCAGCCTCTCAGCTCCATCCAGGAAATCACATGTGCTGATGACAGTGATGTCATCGACAACCGGTGACTCTAGGCTGGTGTTCAGTGTTTACAGTGGATATAAGCGGTCCCCGTGTTGAGTGGGAATGCTCACTGACCCAGCCGTGACTTAACAGCGGCACCGACCTTTCAGGACGCACTGACCACATTCACATAATGCCAACAGAGCTGATGGCGATGAGGACGGATTAAACCCTCAGCTGCTCCTTGGGCACTGCTCCAGGTTTTAGACCCACCTGACAGACAGCACAGACACAGAGACAGGAGGGAGGCGTTGTCTGTTAGAGCCCACATCGCCCTGAAAGTTCACCGTTGTCTCACCTGACCAAAGTGCCAAACACTGAATTTAATGAGACGGAGATGAGCAGAAAGTTGGAAGCTCAGCTCGAGTGTATTATGTTTGCTGTGACTTCAGGTATTGTTGGTAAACTCGCCTGCTCAACCCGGTGAGCCGAACCGACACCCAGTGCATTTAACGGCTATGTTGGTAATCCCGTCGTTTCTGGTTTGTAAGACAGTCGGACTTCTGTGGAAACTGCATCATCAGTTTCCCTTCAGACACGGCGTTGATGTCCCAGCGGAGCCAGCTGATATCGAGCAGAGCTACATTCGGTTTGTTCAGATCTTTTTGTTTTTTGATGTTGAACCAGTTTTGTGTCTTTCTGTAGGCGGATGGTGGCACGTGGTCCTCAACCTGGACACGACGATCGCCGTCACTCAGAACTTTGCCAGCTCAGTTAATTTCCCCATCGTGTGGCACAAAACGGTTCGAGGACGTCCCAAACTCTCCAGGAAATGGTACCGGTAAGGGCGGGTCAGGAGGAGGACATCGTTAGATGTGAATTATCTGTTTGTGGTCCCAGTCTAAGTTTTAGGGTGGACTTGAATGTATACTGTAGCTGGTGGCATGAGGACTTCCTCAGGCTGTGCTAACGGCGGCTTCGTTTTTTGTTTCAGGATCCTGAAGCAGGAGCGGCCTGACCTGGCGGCGCTGGCAGACAAAGTGGACCTGCAGGAGTCCACCGGCATCGCATCAGACAGCTCCAGTGACTCGTCATCGTCCTCGTCCTCCAGCTCGTCCGACTCGGACTCTGACGTATGTGCTGACACACACACACACACACACACACACACTATATACATATGAACAGTATTAACAGAGAAAAAATATATAAAATGTACAAATATACAAGCCAGTTTTAAAAAGTAATATGTAATAAATAGTGTTATGTATATACAGTTTGTGTTATTGCACATAGAATTTGGTATTGCACAGTGGTGGTTGATGGGGGGGGGTGAGTTCGGGTGGTTATGGCTTTGGGGAAGAAACTGTTCTTGAGTCTGTGGGTTTTTGTGCTGATGCACCTGTAGCGCTTCCCTGAGGGAAGCAGGCTGAACATGTTGAAACCAGGGTGGGAGCTGTCCTTGATGATGTTTGCTGCTCTGCTGAGGCAGCGGGAGGAATAAATGTCCATCAGGGAGGGGAGAGGGCAGCCCATGATCTTTTGTGCTGTCTTGACCACACTCTGAAGCCTCGCTCTCTCCACCTTTGTGCAGCTGCCGTACCATACCGTGATGCAGTAGGTTAGCAGGCTCTCAATGGACGAGCGGTAGAAGGTCAGCAGCAGGTTGGAGTTCAGCTTGTACTTCCTGAGGACTGTCAGGAAGTGCAGCTGCTGTTGGGCCTTCTTGACGACCGCTGAGATGTTGTCTGTCCAGGAGATGTCAGCAGAGATGAGGACACCAAGGAACCGGAAGGTGTGGACCCTCTCCACACACTCCCCGTTGATGTAAAGGGGGGCCAAGTCAGTGCTCTGTCTCCTGAAGTCGACAATGAGCTCTTTGGTTTTCTTGGTGTTCAGTGCCAGGCTGTTCTCTGAACACCAGGCTGCCAGCTTCAGGACTTCCTCTCTGTAGTCTGCCTCGTCTCCCTTTGAGATGAGTCCGACTACCGTGGTGTCATCAGCAAACTTGATGATGAGAGTGTTGTTGTGGGTCGGACTGCAGTCGTGGGTGTAGAGAGAATACAGGAGGGGGCTCAGCACACACAAAGACTGGACTGAAAATGACTGAAAAAGCAGCCAAAGACCTTCAGAAAGCAGGAGAAAAGTCAGACTTTTGCACAGAACTGTAGACATACCTGTAGAGACGCCAGGCTGGGCTGCGTGTGGCCTCATCAGCTCACATGTGGTCGTTTGTCACAGCTGCGTCACCAGCTGTGCAGATGAGTGCCCCTTAGTTTATAATCTTGTAAATTACAAAACCAGTTATGAAGCTACATTTATGCTAACACACGTTCTCCTTTTTATAGTATGTAATACTCTACCACCACCAGCAGGGGGGAGTGGTGCTCTTAGAAGCTGTTTAGAAGAAGAACATATTTACTGTATGTGGAGCTGTAAGAGGCAGAGCATCCAACAGTGCTTTTACTCCAGATGTTGTTCTGAAACACCCGTAAACTTCCATCAACATGAAACGATATCATTCCTTATTTTCCACGTTTCTGTGAAGCGTTTAAGTTTTAGACCAAGGAGGAAAATCAAAATCGCTAAGGTCTGTCGTCCTGCAGAGTGTTTTTGAATATTAGCAAAAGTTTCTGGCACAACTTCACCTACTTTCAAGGTGTGTGGACAGGATGAAAAAAATCACAATGCCAACACGTTTCAACGGTCATGACCCTGATGAAGGCCACAAGCTGAAACGCATTGGTCAGTCAATAAAGTTGTTCCTCTTCCCTTTAAGTGTTGCTGGAGTTCCTGCATTGTGTTTTTAAATATTCACAGCAGCAGCAGACTCAGGTGAACGCCGAAATGAGATCCGGCACCTGGCTGCAGGATATAAAGTGTGATCGTTCAGGTACAATCCCGGCTTATATTAATCCCAGCTGTCACATCACACCTGAGCTGGCAGCAGGGTTCTTACTGATGCAGTGACGAGGTGCGTCTGTGGGAGTGTACGCACGCCTTAAAGTTGTCCCTGACAAATACTGTTTTTATAAAAGGTGAAGGTCAGACTAACAGGAAACAAACAAGCTTCCTCTGGAAAACGTGTAAAAACTCATACTGGTAGTTTGATGTCGCCGCTGTGGAACCTGTCTGAGCATGTGCACTCTGTCTCCTCCCACAGGCGGGGTCGGGCTCTGAGGGGGATGCCATGTCTCACCGAAGGAAGAAGAGACGCACCTGTGGCATGGCGGCCAACGGAGACACGAGCAGCCAGGATGACTGCGTCAGCAAGGAGAGGAGCTCGTCACGGTGACCTCCGCCCGGCGGCGGCGACTCTACAGCTCCAGCTGCTCCTTGTATCGCTCAACTTGTGAAACCCTTAAGAGGAGGAGGAGGAGACCTGCCACCACTGTGCTTTTTCCTCTGTAGCTTCTGTAAGGATGAGGACGTGAAGACGCGTTCATGGAGCTGGACGGGTTTTGTGAGCTGCTTGGGGGGCGGGTGGGGGCGTGTTTAACTGTAAACGAACTGTCAGCACGTCCGTGCGTCACATTTCGAGCAGGTTGCTGCAGCAGGGCAGGATTTCACCGGCACTTCAGCTTTTCCACCATTTCTCCAACTTTAATGTAAACTGTCTACTTTTCAAACACTGGAAGCTTCTTCAGTTTCTCGCCGTCGACTCACTCGCTGCTCGTCTACGTGAATCTGAGCTCTTCGGTGCTTTGGGCAGTGCACATGGGGGCGATCCCGCCTCACGAGCCGCTGTCTTTTAGGAACTCTAATTCTCCCCCTGAAGGTTCCAGTGGAATATTTTTATAACAGAACGTTTGTTTCTGAAAATCCTGATTGATTCGAATGCAGCGTGAAACAAACCGATCTCGATGTCCTTTTATGATAAATGTAATAATCAGCTGCCTCTCCAGTGAGCTCTTATCTCATGGGCAGACTTCCAGTCCTGGACTGCAGCTTTTAGGCTCCCACTCTCCACCTGCTACAGGTGTGCACAGGTGACACCACCACCCCACCCCACCACCCCACCCCAGCCCAGCCCAGCCCAGCTTCCCCTCAGAGAAGAACAGGCAGCTGTGGTCCAAGATGGAGGAGGTGGAGTGCAGCTGTGGGGGAAGATCCTCTCTGGAGAAGCAGTTGAAAGAAGTCAAACCACCACACCAGCAAGACAGGAAGTGACAGGCCTGGCTAGTTGGTAGGGACTCAGATTTCAAAATAAGAGCGTGGAGACTGCTAGAAAACTGCATCACGGTTAGCTGGTGGTCCTTTGGTGTTGGTTGCGGTCGATGAGTTTCTGATGTGATGCCTTAAAAACAGTTTCCTGATTGAAGGACGTGAGCAGCGCTTTTAAACACCTCTTAGATAAACGTATTTTGTTCTGACAGTGTTAAACCTCGTCCGTTAGCGTGGGCTCAGATCACACCGTTTATGACTGTTTTAGATAAACGTCCACAGGCTGGGCTGTTTCTCACACCCTCACAGCTCGTTCGTGAGCTCCATCTCGTTTCTGCCTGCGTGCACGAGCTTAAACTGGGTCCATGTTCTGTCTCAGCTGTTTCCTCTTACCTGGAGAGAGGAGCGTGGCGGCGTCCACGTCTCTCGGGTTGGCGGTTCATTTCTGTTCGTTTGTTTGCAAACTGTCTTAAAAACCTGATGTGACCTGAGGCCCGGTCCTCTCCTCTTTACCTGACGCTGAAGTCATGGAGGCGTCAATTTGGCGCCTTAGCGTGCCACACAGACTTCCTGCCTGCTGTCTGACACTTCCTGTTTGAACCAAACTGACTAATGAAATTAGAGCAGGACCTCTGCACCTCTCAGCTGATGTTTCTACTTTGTGCCAAAATCAAGAGACGAACAGCCGAGAGGTCGTGGACAACGGCGGAGGCGTGTAGGAGGAGCCTGTCAGTACTTATCTGCATTTTGCTTCATGTTGAATAACAGCTGAGGCTTCAGTCAGTTTAATTATTCATAAACTTTCTGATCACAGCGATTAAAATAATATCGTAACAGTGAAAACGGGCTCACGTGTGACTGTTTAAAGGGACGCTTCACCCCAATGATCCAACGTCTCCTCCAGCCTGTCCTGAGTTTATCACCTCTGATTCAGAGCAAAGTTGAGGGTTTCATTTATTTATTTATTTTTTTTTAAGGTCTGTCTTCTTCAGCATGACAGCAATGATGCTCCAAGTTCCAAAAATCCATTAAAAAACCTGTAGAAGTCTCGACCCAATCACTGTTCAGTTTAATGAGTAATCTGTAATCATGCAGTCTGATATTTGTCTGAAAGTCTGGAGCTGCTGAGGTTTTTAAATGTTCAGGAGAAGCAAAGATGTCTGCCAAACTCTCACACTGGCACAGCCGGTGACTGCAGGCTGGAGGGGAACTTCGAATCTTTGTTGGGTGACCTGTCACTACGCTAGGCATGAAATATAAACGCCACCAAACAGAAATTAAACTAAAGATGTTTTAATTCCTCTTCAAATGTTTTTCTCTAAACAATCAGAGACACGTCTCATCAGAGCCCAGATCTGTTTAGTTTTCTGTCATCAAACACAATTAACACGAGTCAGAATGCCGGCTGTACCTGTGCATTCACTTCCTGCCGACCTGTCGCTTTAAAGTGCCTAACAGTGCTGTGACTGACTGTAGGGGGCGCTGTTTTACCTGTTTTCAAAGGCACACTGCTGCTCTGTGACGCCGTCACACGGTGCCTTTAGGTGAAGGTCTGTGTTCAGCGTTGATGATGAGAAACTCAGACATGTGACTCAATAAAAATTTTCTATGATTGAAACATTGTCTTGTTTTTCTGATCCAGTAAAACCTGATTTCAACTGAAAAATCACTGAAATAAAGTTCATTTACTTTTAACGCTTAGTTGTTTATGCAGATCAACAGGATGATAAAAAATATGTTATAAAATAAACTACATCATTTCTCTGGTCTTCAACCTGACGCTCATTTTCTGAAGTGTTTTGGGAGAGTAATCATAAGATTTTTAAAAATGTGTTTCTTCAGGTAGAAAGAGATCTGTATGTTAAAATCTGAACTGCCACATTCTTCGATACACCTTGTTAGTACATCCATGAGACAGTAGCCCTCAGAGAGCCGCTGCTGTCTGCATATTTTCTCTGTATGATGACTGGAGGGGAAATCCAAGCACCGCAGCAGTCGGGACAACAACCCCGCCACCGTCACATCACCTTCATCATTCTGATGCTCAGGTTGAACTTCAGCAGCTCGTCTTCACCATACCTGCGTGTCTAAATGCTCGGAGCAGCTGCTGCAATGTGATTGGCTTATTGATTCATTATTTAACAACCAGATAACAAGGTGTGCCTAATGAAGTGGCCAACGAGTGTACGTACCCCATTTATGACCTCTGAAGTGCCTGCTGCTCGGCAGGCTTCTTGTCTGTTGTGGTTTAAATGATGAACTGATTTTAAAAATCAAAATTTAAATCCTGGAAACAAAAAAGCATTTAAAGATTTATTTAGTTAAAACATAAGTTGATCTTTATTCTGATCGTAAGCACCGCAGAACTTGATGTCAGACCACTAGAATAAAAGAGCAATAGAAAAGAATAGATTCATCAATAAAAAGAATAAATACATAGATAATAATGCTGATGATGGCAGCGTTCATACACAGTGGAACAGATACTAACAGGTATTTCAGACTCGCACTTTGCAGTTCAGGTATTGCACAGGAAATGCTCAGCACGTAACCGCTTGAAGCTTCTTGTTGGTCAGCCTGATGGTCGGGCTGCAGTCCGAGCAGAGCTTCCGGTGCCTTTGAATTCACTTCACGCTAAGCTGGGGATTTTGTTTTGACAAGCAGCTTAACTGCTTTTGTAACCAATACATCTACTCATCAAAGAATGAGTGAAGCAATATGGATAACAGCAGAGGACAATTTATCTAGGGTCTGATGGCAATTTACCATCAGTGTCCAGCACTTTAAAGGATTGATGGACTGGAGCACATACTGTACGTCCTTAACATACACTCTTAAACATCAGCTTGACACTGATACATCAAAGGAAACTTAACCGACTCTAAGTGCAAATGTTTCAACCTGAACAACTTAAAACTTCCCTGGGATACAATGTAAACAAAAACAAGAAGAAAAAAAATATTTTCATCAATGGCCACTTCTAACCAGGTGACAAGTGAATATATTGTGTAAAGAGTCTTTTTTCTCAGTCCTGGGGTTGTAACATTACAACCTCCTCAGTCCGTAATCAGAGAGTGTCTATTTGACAATAACCAAAATGTCTTTGCGAATAAAAAACAAAACCAAACAATTGTGTTAGCTGGCCAGCAAAATAAAGAGAGTGTATGGCACTGAGTGCGGGTGTGTGTGTGAGTACTTCGGTACAAATACTCGAGGTCCGGATGGATGAATGAATGGCAGCCGCCGATCCTTTAATGGCACCAGCGCGACAGCACAGCAGCGAGGCGTCTGGCAGGAGAACAGACAATAGTCTTTTTAAGGCTACTGCAGATGAAGGTATTCCCCGCTAGCTCACCCAAGCTTGCTCTCTGGCACAGCTACAAGCCATGTGAGCTCATAGCCCCTCCTGCTAGGATGTACTACCACAGTCGACTGTCGTGAAGCAGCCGCAAACCAACAGCAATAATAAAAAAAACCTCAAAATCATTGAATAACATTTTGTAGCTGAACACCCAATATAGATATATACATATACACTGAATATCAGATAACCAAAGTAACACTGGGTTACACTTTCATGGGATATTTTACTTTGAAAATTAGCCCTCGATGCCTCTTTTACCCCTTTGTTAACGACTTTTATTTTGAAATATCTCTAAATTCACTTACGTCCTGTTTGTAGGGGTTTTATTTTGAAACCCATTCTTAAACGCTGTGGTAGCCCGTCTGTAAGATAGTTTATTTTGAAAGTTTGAAGTTGTATAAGTCATGTTCACTTGAACAAGAAGCCTGCGAGTTGTTGTCCTACATGTCAGGTCTCTTATTTTGAAAAGTATCGCTAAACAAACGTTAGACTGTTTTGTTGTTGTTGTTGTTGTTGTTTTATATTAAAAACTTACTCTCTTACCTACTCATTTGAGTTTTAGGTCTTTAATTGTGAAAACCTCTGTATCCTGAATGTGAGGCTTTTATTTTGAACGCTTGCAAGAAATTAGTTTTTTATCCACTTGGAGCATTTTGTTTTGAAGCAGATCCGGCTGCCCGTTGCTGTGTGTGTGTGTGTGTGTGTGTGTGTCAGCTGTTGAGGTCAGATTGTGTGAGGAGGCGGGATGAGGCTCAGTGTGTGTGTGATCGCAGCCTGATTAACACACACGGTCCTCAGCCTCCTCTTGAACACACACACACACTCCGTGACTTTTCGGCTCTCCATCATGGACCTGGACCCCGCCGTCATCATCCCCGCCATCCTCTTCACCGTCGTTGCCATTTATTTCGCTACGTCGCTCCTCAGCAGGAAGCCCGACGCCTCCTCCTCGTCTGCCGGGAGCAAGAAGTCCAAACTCGGGTACAGAGACGACCTTCCTCCGCAAGGAGCTCTGGAAGAAGAGCCCGAAGCCTCCCTGCGACCAGAGCCCCCAGCTCCGGCTGTGGAGGACATAGGAGCCGCCGAGAAGATCCAGGTGAGCTCCATCGATCCTGTTATTGATCAGCCGATTGGTTTTAGGCAATAATTTTATTTAGAAAAGCGGCGACTTTCAATAGATTTTCTCCGATTCCAAAAGATAAAAGGCAAATCTACGAATCCGGGAAATTAACTTTTGTTCCAAAACTGATCAATAAGCAATACAAGATGCAAAAAGTACAAACGGGGTCATAGACGCAGTTTATAACTGCAGCCTGTCAGACAGGAAGTCCTTAAATACCTCAAAGTCCTTCAGTTTTATCACCTGTATCTAAAGGAGCTGGTAACAGATATTTTTAATTATTTACTGTCACTTTATATACACAGATGATTAAAACGACGATTAACAGCAACATACTTTGTGCTCTCAGTGAAACTGCAGTTATCACAGACTGTATATTGAAAACGGACGTGGAGCTTACTGACTGTCGCCATCTTGGCTTTTCTGAAACCCGAAATAAAAGAAGGCTAACAATAGCAACCCTTATCATTACTTCTCAGTAACAGCCAATCAAAATCCAGCTCAGGCTTATTGGACAGTTTGTTGGTACAGTGACCTCACAGCAGACACATTATTGGTCACATGATGTCATTAAAAATGCTCCAACAGCACAAACAGGTCCAGAGGTCCAGGTGAAGCTAGCAGATGCACGAGCCTTAATGCAAACATTAAGCCTAAATACAATTTAAACAGGTGAGCTATAAACAGGTGTTGTGAAGGAGGAAACGATCCACAGAGGCCAACAGTTTGTGCATCAGGCTGTAAACATGTTTATTTCTACTGTAAAGGTTTAACATGGGAGTCTATGGGACTGACTCACTGCTGGAGCCTCTAGTGGACGTCAGAGAAACTGCAGCTTGTAGAGCTTCGTTTGAATGTTTGGTTGCCACCTGCTCTCATAGAGCTACCTGGGTGCACTCTGGACTGAGTCCTGCTGACGACTGGAGGCCCGATGCCCAAACATGGTCACCACCTTTTCCCTGTGATTGGTGGATTTGCTTGTGCACACTCTGAGTCGTCTCTATGGAAATGTTGAACTGTTTTTGGGGGGGTGGAGTGAAACGCACACACGAGCTGTGGTGTTGGACTCATTTGAATACCTGCTGATGTGAGAGCTGTTAAACATGCAAACCATCTGCCGGCCATCTTTAAACAGCCTGCAGAATGTGCTCACCGCTGCTGTAACAGGCCTCCGACTAACCGTCTATATTTGGCGCCAGACACTAACCCCACACTGACACCACCTATAGGAGGTGGGTGTGGTGCTGTGGCGTGGGTACGTGCATGTTTGACAGCTGTGAGTTCAACCTGCTGATGCCACTTTTTAAATCCAGCGACTCTGAGCTGCTGAGTCTCCTCTGATAACGTTACCCAAGCACACCGAGCTGCAGCTGTCCAGCTTACTGTACGACTGCCGCAATGCATCGTGGGCCGTCTCACAGTGTTCATAAAGGACGTCTGTCTGAGCGCTGGAACACAGCGAGTGTTGTTTTCTGTGTGGGAGTCACAGCACAGCCAAAGGGACACTGACTGCACTTTCTATTTGACCTGAAACCTACATTTAGACAGAGGGAAGAAAGTTTGCTCATGCTGAGTGTCGGGAATCAAACCCTCAACCTTCCAGCTCCATAGATGTGCTGTAGAAGAGTTTCCTGCCCTGACCGTTGTAATAAAACACTCTGTTTAGTTTGGATTATTTGACTTGTGGTGTGTTTGAGCTGGGGACCAAAACATAATCAACCTTCCAGCTCCATAGATGTGCTGTAGAAGAGTTTCCTGCTCTGACCGTTGTAATAAAACACTCTGTTTAGTTTGGATTATTTGACTTGTGGTGTGTTTGAGCTGGGGACCAAAACATAAGGAACATTATGTTTTGGAAATGTAGAAAACAATTAAAATAATATGAATATTAATTAGAATCGTTTAAATATTAATTTAACATTTACTGCCACAAAGGAAAGAATTAAGACGTGTGGAATTACTCCAAGAAAATCCATGAAGAATATTCAAGTTTTAAAAATATGTATTTTTATTTCACTGTCAGCAGATGCTTGTGCTGATTCTGATGTTGATGCAGAGACTAAACAGGAGAGTTTCGTCTCGTTCCTCCTGTGAAAGCTGCACGACGTGAGCTCGCTCACATCTCCATAAATGGAGAGCTGCTTCGCCACGAGCGACACACTTTCAAAGAATGAGGAAGGAGAGGAAATGTTAACCAGCTCTGAACAAACAACTTTCACTGCTGACTTCAAGCTAAAGATGTTTCTTCTGTTTTCACGTGTTAAACGAGAAGCAGCACCTTTTCCAGCCCGAGCACACCAGCGACAATAAAAAATACTTTATTGCATTAATCTGGGCAAAAAGTGCTGCTCTCTCTGCGTGTGCCTTATCTAGGCTGCAGTCTGGATGGAGGTGGAGTTTTGTAACGTAGGAAGAAGGATCAGTCCAACATGCTAAGCAGAAACCTGTCACAGAGTCACACCAGCTGAACAGGAAGGAGAAACCAGGCTGAGACGCATGAAAACAGCTGAGCGTGTTTGGAGGAGCTTCAGATTTATTAGCAGACTCAGGAGTTAAAGTTCACCAACAACAGAAACAGATTTTTATCTGCTGCCAGAATCCCGACTTTCTTCTTACTGTCATTATAAACATCAGTTTGTGATGAGAGCAGCAGCAGATTTCTCATTAAAACACGAGCTGGAGCCAAACCTGCAGTTCTTCTACATCCTGAGGCTTCAAATGAGTCGGGCCTCATTAAGTCTGAACTCCAGTCCTGGTGAGTGAGCACTAATCATGCAGTCTGCACGCAGCTCAATAACCAGGCTATGTGATGGTTCATGACTCCACGCTCTCGGCCATATATGCTGCTCACTCCTAGAAAAACTGACCTGCTGATGGTGAAAACTCACCATCACAACAACAGTCGCCACAACACGCTTTATACTATAAGGTAGATCGTACAATAATACATACAGAGAAAAACCCAACAATCATATGACCCCCTATGAGCAAGCACTTTGGCGACAGTGGGAAGGAAAAACTCCCTTTTAACAGGAAGAAACCTCCGGCAGAACCAGGCTCAGGGAGGGGCGGGGCCATCTGCTGTGGCCGGTTGGGGTGAAGAAGGAAGACAGGATAAAGACGTGCTGTGGAAGAGAGACAGAGATTAATAACAGATATGATTCAGTGCAGAGAGGTCTATTAACACATAGTGAGTGAATTAGAAACACCCAGTGCATCATGGGAATCCCCGGCAGCCTACGTCTATTGCAGCATAACTAAGGGAGGATTCAGGGTCACCTGGTCCAGCCCTAACTATATGCTTTAGCAAAAAGGAAAGTTTTAAGCCTAATCTTGAAAGTAGAGATAGTGTCTGTCTCCTGAATCCAAACTGGAAGCTGGTTCCACAGAAGAGGGGCCTGAAAACTGAAGGCTCTGCCTCCCATTCTACTTTTAAATACTCTAGGAACAACAAGTAGGCCTGCAGTGTGAGAGCGAAGTGCTCTAATAGGGTGATATGGTACTACAAGGTCATTAAGATAAGAAGAGCAGAGGTTTTAACAGGATGTGCATGAACTCCTGGAGCAAACAGTCCCACATTCGGTGTTTGAGGACCAACTATACATGAATTCAAACACGACTCTTGTCTCCGTTGGGTTTTGTCAAACTGAGCAGCAGCGAGTCATGGAAGCTGTGAGCCGTTCTCTCCAGCCTGACATACCTCTGCTGGTATTTCCCCCGGCCTGGCGCCGTTCCTGCCTCTCCTCCTCCTCCCTCTGAGGCCTGCTCGGCTCTGGCTCAGTACTCCTCTGCTCCACAGAGCTGCTGGCCGGGCATCAAGTCCGGCACAAAACAATGTGGTGATTACACTGAGCTTGGCACCGTCACTCTCACCACCACCGCTGCAACCACACCCTGTCCCCACCCGGCCTCTGAGAGAGCTTCCTGGTGTTTATTGGTTGTAGCTGCTGGCACTGGGGAGTAGTTTGCTCTTTATAGCACCACCAGAGCCTGAAACAGAGGAAAGGCAGACACACCGAGGGCCGGTCTCAGCGATCGGCCTCGCACTCTGAATCTAAATATTTCTGTGGACGCCTCACAGATCTTGGTTTGTATGAGTAGAAGTAAGATGATCTGTGTGAGAGGACCCGGTCGAAGTGTCTCCGTCGTAAATGGAGGCGGAGTCAGCAGCTGAAGTGGAGATAGGGCAGCAAGCAGGAGGATAATAAAGAGTCTGTTCACACAGAGGCTGGACACTTGCCTCGGCACGCTGCCCTCAGCCTCAGCTGAATCATACTGGGATTAAATTTATGGGAAGACCTGCAAATGATAACTGTAGCCAAGCGACCATCTCCAAAATCAGTGGAGCAAGAATTCTTATATCAGATGAGACCAAATCACCTGCAGTCCGTATCATCCACGTGGCCCCAGCTGGTGGATTGATTTTATTCTGATTAATTACGTTTTTCTTTTTCATTGTAACCTTTATAATCTCATATAACAGAAGAGCAGAGCTGTGTTCTCAGTGTTCAGCTGCCCTCAACAGCACCAATAAGCCCTCAGTAACATTTACCTGCTGTAGCTCCACTGTAACATTACCTGAAAGCTTGAAGTAATCAGCTGACCCATCCATCCACCCCGACCTCCTCCCTATCTGGATGTGGTTCGAAGAAAACCTGAAGGCTTCTTTGTAATTTGCAGGTGTACGAAACAGAGTTTAAGAAAAGAACCAAAGCAAAGCTTCGGCAGTTCAGAACATTTGCATCATTTTATGCAGGATTTTGGTTGATGCCCGACGTCTGAGTGCTCTGTACGGTTTGCTCAGGTAGCTCAGTGAATTCCTCACATGCCGGCTGAGCTGATGCTTCCTCTGTGTCTGTTATGGAGCTGAAATGGCTTTTAGGAGCACAGCACTCAGTGTAATGTTACAGATATGCTTAGCAGGAAGTGCTCTCAGAGGTGGTGAAGGCCGCGGTGACTGGGCCTGATCCAGAGTGGAAGAGCTTGTTTTCCAGAATCCTTTGTAAGTTCCAAGTTCTTGCAATTGTATCTTATAATGACTGTTAATGAGTTTATAACATAGTCCCAATTAAAAGCTCACAATCCTAATTTGGTGTCATAATCTGTTCGGACTAAATGACTGCAATCGCTCATTTGAAGTCAGGCTATGAAGAGAAGGCAGAAAATCTCCCGTAGCAAACGTCTCATTCCTTCAGTGCATATTCATGTCAAAAATAATCTGTCGATAGAGTTTAAATTATGTAATCTGAGTTCGATGGTTTATTTATCAGCTGATGGTAAATTGGTCCCTGATATTCAGTCTGTGACGTCGCTCATTAACTTTCGTGCTGCGTGGTTGATAAATTCTCCAAATTAGGAAGTTAATGTTTGTTGCCTGAAAGGACGCCGCTGCACACGATGACCTCATCACGGCTCCTTTAACAAACTGTTTTCCGGTTTAGGTCCGGAGTCCAAACAGGGCCCGTCCTCATCATTCTGCTGACTCACAGAGCGATTTAATGAGCTGCATTTAACACCGTGGGTATTTCAGTGTTTCAGAGCTCAGGAATTCAGAGGAAGGAACCCGTGTTTCCGGCTAAACGGATGCCATTCCAGTTTGAGGGTGTGATGGAGGACTGCTGTGGGATTAAAAGAGGCGTGCAGCAGCCAGGCTGAGGGGAAAGATTTCTACACTCGGCCACCAGCTGTCTCGGTGGTGAGACCAGCAGCAGACTGTGGGGTCTCTTTGGGTCAGGGCAAGACTGATGGAGCAGAGCGGACCTTTATTAGTTTTTCCAAAAAATGCTTCTGCCTCCATTTCTCTGGGCTCAAGACCTGCTAATACGTTTCCTGATGAGATCGCGTTTTTAAGTATGAGCTGAAGAACCAACTGTGTGACCAGAGACATTTATTTTGTTCTTAAGAATAGAAAAGAAAAGTGCCAGCTGAGCTTGGTTTACACTCCACAGCATGCCCGAGTGTTGCTGCTGGCCACGCCCATCCCTGTATGACCTGAGGCCAGTTCCAGGTCTCAAAGCTCAGATCGATGAGCTCGCTGTACGCAGTCACAGATCTCAGTCCAACAGAGCACCATTGGGTTGTAGTGGAACGGGAGAGTGGATGCAGTCAACAAATGAAACAAATCGTGTATCCGATAAGCTGCGATACAAACGCCCATGTCACAGTTCCTTAGTCTCCATAAAGCCTTCCAACTGTTTGGTTTCTTTAAGGCCACAAGCGCCTCCTAAAGACGAGGACAGGAGCAAAGTTTGGATGGTGGTAAAGCAGAGAGGCTGAGGCAGAAACCAGATCTGCTGCTTGGATGTGTGCAACCTCAGCACTTCAAAGATACAGGTGCAACTGTACAGCCAAGCAGGGAGGTCAGCTGCTAGATATATACCTGTGTGTGTATATTGTACATACACAGTATATAGATGTATGGATGAGCTGCTGGGTGTCAAGGAAGGGACGGGTTAGCCGAGGAGGGTTTTATTTGTCCTGGTGTTGCTGTGGAGGTGCTGCAAGTGACAGTAATGACCTCCAGATGAGTTGGTCTGTGCCGAGGTCATTTCAGGGAGCCGGAGTCCACATGTGTACAGGTATTTTTCATTATTGAAATATAAGTCTTCCTTCAATTCTGGCTGATATTACATTTCTCTGCTTCATTAAATTTTCTTTTCATGGTGGTTGTTGGGTTTTCCTCTGAGCCCCGGATTCAAAGGGTCTGTGTTCGGTTCCCTGAGGCAGCAAAATTCAGCACCAGTGAAATTTGCACAAGCAGACAATATTTGCACATTGACAGGGTAGCTGCATTTTTCCTGTGTAATAATGGTCTCTAATCATTAAAAAAAAACATTTCGTAATAAATGTCTTTAAAGTTATCAAAAACCAACCTTCATGAAATCTAATTTTCTTACAAGGAAAAAATACTTCGAATTACAGAATGACGTAATTCATAAACTTTCCCAAAGCAGATTCCAGACTTCAGCAGGTTTATCAGTAAACACTTCTCAGTTTTGACAGTCGGCGAGCTGCTCATTCAGCTGTGACGTCCACTGCTGTGAACTGTTTTCATAATCTTTCTCTTTTCAGGCTGTCCCAGAACCACAACATGTCCCTGAACCAGTGAAGATACCAGAAGCTGAGCCAGAAGCAGCAGAAGATCCAGAGGACAGAGAAGCAGTCACAGCACCAGAACCTGTGGCACAACCAAAAAAAGTGCCAGAGACAAGAACAGAACGACCACCGGCCCCAGAAGCAGTCCCTGAACCAACAAAAGAGCCAAAGTCTGTTCCAGAACCAGTCACAGTATCAGAACTTGTCTCTGAAGCTGTGTCAGGCCCAGAACCTGTTCTTGAACCAGATGAAGCACAAGAAGCAGCACCAGTGTCTGAACCCATACCAGGCTTGGTATCAGGCCCAGAACAAGCTGCAGAACCTACCCCAGAGTCCAAACCTGTAGCAGAGCCCTTATCAGAACCAGCCAGGTCCCCTGAACTCGTATCTGAACCCAAAACTGTCCCAGAACCTGTTACTGATCCAGAGCCTGTGCTCGTGTCTGAAGTGGCAGCCCAGAAGCCCGCGACTGAACCTGAAGAACTGCTTGAGCAGATGCCCGGACCCAATGAAGGTCTGACAGAACCATCGCGTGAGCGGGAACCCGAACCAGAGACCGTCCTGGATGACGGTAAGTCTGCTAGCTGGACTGAGCAGTTCTACTCTCCTCTCTCTGATCAGAGAGGTTTTGGTCTTAGTTGACCTCAGTGGACCACATGAGACTGAGGACAGAGTCCAGAACTGGTTTTATTTATTGGCCAAGGACTGCCTAGTGTCTAAGATTCCAGTAATTAAATATTAGGAGTTCCTCAAGGCTCTATCCTGGGCCCTCTTCTGTTAAACATACATTTGAAAAGCCAGTCCTAAACCTGTTAAATAATTCAGTACAGCCTGTGTACTGAATTATTTAGTGAAGAATGATGGTTCCTCAATTTTAACTTTATTTATTTAGCGCCAAATCACGACAACAGTTGGCTCAAGGCTCCTGAACTTCTCGATGCCAACGCCTCAAAAACATTTACTTTGTACAGTGACATGTGGTGTAACATGTATGTGACAATGACATTGGTCATACTGATTCTCGGGATGGGTATATATGCTGCTAAAACATGCAGAACTTCTGCAGAGCAGACTTAACGTGCTGAAAGTTTGAGCCAGCTGTGAACACTGAAGCTGCCCACATACTTGTGCTCTGGATTTATGTCTGCTTCTTTTACACTGAAGATAATCTTTGAGCAGAAAACGGCTCGTTGTAGAGGCCAGCAGCTGCGCGTCACAGATAAGTCACTTCCAGGAAACATTAGGAGTGTACACAGATGCTGGGCTTACTGAAATACAACGTGTGACCATGAGGAATATATTTTAGAACAGCTGATTTGCTGTTAATGAATCAGCAAGGAGGAAATCCGGCTGCTCCCCGTGATCACTGTGACCTGCATGTCTGGATCAGTATCCAGGTTCATGCATGATGAGTAACCGTGCTGTGTGCGGCCGGCTGTCGACGCTGGCTGAGCCGGAGCGTGGTTACCGTATCAGCTGGCGTGCGTAGAGGTGGAGCAGCCATCTGCTGCAGGAGGATGATACTTAATCTTGAACAGGCAGCAAAGCTCTTGGCGTGCACGCTGACGGCTCGCCATATGACCTCCAACCTGTCACACAGCAGGTGGAGCGTCAGGTGCATTTGTGTGCTCTGAGGTCATTGCTGCACTAATACAATTACAGACATGATAAACCACAGACTGCAGTGATGTCACCGTTTGGACTTTGCTTCTAAGCTCTTTTAAATCTACAGTAAGGACGTTTTTCATCGTCACCAAAACTGTGAGTCCTGCCGCTCTCGCTATTTCAAGAATGAAAACAGAGATGCAGAATATTTTAGTTGTTAGTTACTCAGCATATTAATGTGTATGCCTGAGCTGAAGTACATTTAAAAAAAAAGAAGAGTCCTGTAAAATGTGCTTCAGGTCGGTATGAGCTGATGAGTTAGAGCTGACATCAGCCAGATGCTAACATGTGTGCGCTCCCTCTGCTGTTCCAGATGTGGCTGCAGCTGCTGATGTGCTGAACTTCACCCCGGGAATGAAACAGAGTAAGGTGGCAGTGCTGATGACCCAGGAGGACATGGAGGAGGAGCAGAGGTTGGTTTCCTCGGGCTGCCCGATGGTCTCACTGCATGCTAACACACCCTGTTCTATCCTGTGTGCTGTCTGCATGGACAGGACAGCTGCACAGAGCAGCCAAAGCTGATTGGTTCCTTGAAACTTTATGACACTCGGCGTGGAAGACATTTGTGATTTGATGGAAGAGCTCAGGAAACAAAAAACAGCTGTGGTTTCATTTTAACTCATCAGGCTTTAATTGTATTGATGTGGTTAGAGAGCAGTATCTCTCAGCACGTGGCTCAGTGTGGACGATGCTGTGTGTCGGTCAAATGCTGATTGGTGGATAAGTGGGCTCGAACAGGGAAGGGTGCAACGCCATGAATGGGAGAAGCAGGAAAGGTGGAGGCTTTAACCCACTGACAGTAAACGCCTGCTTCGTGTAGACTGGGCTCGGTGTGGAACCAGAACCACGTAGAACCATGTCTTCCCCTTTACCACCCCAGGTACACCTTTGTCATACCTGTGCTGTGCTGGGAGCAGCTCCGCCTCCTGATGCTCTTCACCCACTCCTATGTTTCCATCCCAGCAGATTTTTAACTGAGGCAGCTGATAATTCAAATAGAGACTGTAGCTGAGGACCTTCATGCAGAGGACTCGGTCCGTCCTCGCCGGAGTGAGAGAGCGTTCTGGTTCGTACATCCAGAGCAGCTTCTGTCTCCTCCATGCGTGTCTGTTCAACACATCCTGAGGCTGACACTGTCTGAACGCAGTGTTATGTAATGTGCTGCTACATGCTGTCTGTGCCCGTCTGTGAGCCTGCAGCTGGACGGAGTTTCTGTTTCTTCTTTGTTAAATCAGAGTTGAGTAGAGAAGCAGCCTGCGGATGAAGGTCTGGCAGATTTCACCGTTTTTATTCTCTGCTCTTGTCGGTGTGGGGAGTGCACGTCTGCAGCGCTCTGATTGGAGACTGGAGCTTTGTGTGGCTTGGCGCTGCTGCTGCACTCTGTTCCTGGGGGGGGGGGGTCTCTCTGTTCTCAGTTTGCTGAGGGAAGCTTGTGCAGAATCCTCGTCAAGCATCTGTTAAACTCTGAGTGTTTGCTTCCAGCTGCACAGCGTAACGTTACCTTCAGCACCTCGAGGCTTTTGTTTGTGTTCAGTCTGACCCGAGCCTCGTCCTCCCTGAGGCAGGGTGTCAAACACCTGGAGGCCAAAACCTTCTGAGTCAGGAGAAACTCGAGAACGGGCGAGTCCCTCCAGACTGAAGGACTGGAAAGGTCGCTCCTCACTGTGGGACACAGAGGTTTGCACAAAGGGCACAAAAGATGCTAACTGACCACAAACAGTCATTTTTCTGTCCTTTTGTAATCAGCTGTCATGCATCATATGATGGATCATATGCATTCATCAGCAACATAAATGACCACATTAGTGCATAAGGTACCTGCATGCAGCAGCAGCTGTGCTGGATGCAGAGAGGTGGGCGTGTTTCAAAGACTGAGGAGGGAGCATTTTGTTTTGCACAGGTTTGGGTCAAAGTTCATCCCTGATTGGTCTCAGCAGCCCAAATCCAGTCCCGCTGCAGCGGCCTGATGCGTCCTGTTCTGGGACTGTTGCCTCCTTCTTCATTAGAATACATGTTGTGCATACTGGGAGGATCGAACATCATCATGTGACACCTGTGATGTGCTGGTCTCACTTATAATTTGGTTCTTTATGACACCGTGTGCATGTGTCTGATAGCCCTGTTCAGTTATACACAGAATCGTGATCATCAGGCTTTTTTAAGTGACACGAAACAAACTTTTAATTTAAGTTTCTTTTTTATCCTTCCCTCCTGGAATATCCCAGCATGCACCAACCTTTTGCACGTTTTTCTGGATTGTATGAGTGACGTGTCTGACAGCCTCCACCTTTATCTTTCCAGGATAGAGCTCACGTCTGATTTTACCTCTCTGTAATCAGCCTCAGCAGACTCGTGCTAGTGTGCTAGGAAGGAGATGGTAAGGAGAATATCCCCTCCCTAAACCCTCAGCCCTGCCCGTCCTTAATCACCCCTAACACTGCAGCACAGATAGACTGACGCCAACATTCACAGTGAGAAACAGAGCTGCAAACCGGTGGGACAAATGCAGCCAGTTAGATCAAAGCGTCCAATAAGAAGCTGTAAACTGATTAACGTCTCTCCTGCAGAGCCGACAGCAGCTGCAGGAGAGACGTCCCTCATCTGAAGTCTGGGTTTCTTCAGAAGAACAAACATGTTGATAAAAGGAATTAAATGTGCTGGAGGAACATAATTAAAGAACATCTGTAATGATTTGATTATTTGATTCAATCTGCAAAATGACGATAAAATAAACTCTGAGAATCAGCTTTCGTGGAACCACAGAAGCAGTCATGTGATTCGTTTCAGCTGCAACTTCAAAAGAAAACAGAAAATGTTACTGGAATTTAAAACGAGTTGAAGGCATATTAAAGCAGTGCGCGTAGCTATGATTTTCTTATTTCTTTCATTGTGACTGTGGAGTCTCCTCTGTGGGGAGGGTCTGTGTTTGTGTCTCCTGTGGACGTTCGGGTCCAACTCTTGGTTGGGTCCCTGCTGACGCTTCATGTGGAGAACATTTAAAACATGTTTTTGTGTTTTCTGCCCACGAGTGGGCGTGTCCCAACTTTTAATCGTTTCCTGTCTCTGCAGTGAGATATTCTGCATGAGGTGCCGATGATTGATTATTGATCGGTCGATCCATGTGACTGACGCGCCTCTCCCCCTGTTTCACGCTCATTCCTCTGCTGTTGGTCACATGGTCTGTGTTTACACCCAGCCCGCCGCTCCAGACAGCGGCTGCTTATCCTCTTATCATTATTGTCCTTCACCGTCTCTTAACAGGAAGTTCAGCCCCGCCCCTTTAACCTCCCAGCATGCACCAGTGTACCGACTGAGTGTGACCCAGTGTGGACAAAAGGCAGCCGATGTGGGTCACATGTTCTCCGAGGGGATAAGACGTCCATACAGGAAACACAAAGGAGACGCTCTGCACCTCCAGCTGCAGCAGGAGCGCGCTCAGTGTTGAAAGGGCAGATTCATGAGTTTTTAATCTAAAAGAAAAGAGTGCCGGGGTCACGTGACCACGCTGGGACTGACGTGAGTTTCCCGGGCTCCAGGGTTGGACGAACTCTGGGAGCATTTTCACAGAAGTGTGATGGGAACTCTTTGAGTCATGTGAAGAATCCAGATTTTAAGATCAGGCTTCATGCTGCAGTCACAGCGTGGACACGTCCTCAGACTCCCCTTCATGTGGTTCGGCCCTGATGTGCGCTGCCTTCTTTACCTCAGACAGGTGAGATGCTCCTCTTCAGTCCAGCCGCTCACCTCAGACAGTCGGCTTTCATTAGCTCTGTTACCTCTGCAGATTAATCCCGTACTTCAGGGCTACTGCCTGTTTATGGAGGCAGAGGTGTGTTCACCCTGCGACTCGTTACAATCATTTGATTTGGTTTTTATTCCTGGGACTGTTTTGTATTTCCTACCAACCCGTCTCTTTGTCCTGGAAGTATCCGGTTGTCCTTGATTCAGTCTCCAGCTTTCACACACACATTTTCCTGACCTGCATGAACTACTGGAACACTTTGTTGCAGAGGTCACAGTAACTTGATTTTACTGTTCGTCTCCCTCACAGATGAGCGGAGCTGCAAACTTTGAGTTCATCTCATGAAGCGCTCAAACAAAAAGGCCTGAGAGCAGACGCCCGTCACAGCTGCTGCCTCGTCCGGAGCAGTTTAATTTCTGGGTGTGGACTTTGATATCACTGCTGCTGTGATTCTAGCAGCGGGCTGCCAGACTTCATATCAGCCTCCTGCAGAAACTCGACTGTGCAGCAGACGTCAGCGCAGGGTTACAATGATTCGGACGGGATCGTGGAGGCGCTTAAAGACATAAAAACAGAGGCTGAATCATTTAAGCCAAACAGTTCAGCACATTATCCAAAGCACAGGAAACCGTGGCCCATAATTAGTGGTTGCTGTTATGGAGAAAACGAGCAGCGAGGACCTTCGTGTTTGATGGAGAGTCCTCCGCCTGCGTCTGAGCGGCCGAGCTCAGTTTCTTTTATGGACTTTTCCATGAGCCATGAGCGCCCTCCTCTGGTCAAACACAGCACACATTTAAAAGAACCATAATAATACATCTTATTAATATATCAGCTGTCACACAGTCACAGTCAGCCTGGACCAGGAGACTGATGGACACCACAAAGTCACCTGTAAACACAAAAGAAGATCAGATTGAGAATATTAAAAATAAAACCTGGTTTAAAACTGAAATGAAGAATAAAAATCATTAAATACATGATGATTCATGATGATGTGAACTAGAGTGAATCAGCGGGGATGGTCGCCTGATTTAAATGGCTAAATTACCTCCTCAACATGTCCTGAAGTTCTCTCGAGGCCTGGGGTTCCCCACCCCCGTCATATGGAGTTCTTTTATTACACGCCGACTGTGACGAGCAGAGAGCTCGGCGGCGTCATCGCCATATTTGGTAAAAATTTCTAAACATTTTAGTGGCACATGTTCAGGTGCTGTTAAAATATAATAAAGTTTTATTTTTCCACCTAAAGCAGGGGTGGCCAACCAGTCAGAGACCAACAGCCACTTTTTTTTTACTGTGTTACCGCAAAGAGCCACATCATACGCATGGGCACACATGAACATCACCCATCCTTTCCTCCCCTCTCTCTCTCTCTCTCTCTCTCTCACACACACACACACACACACACACACACACACACACACACACACACACACCTCTGCTCAGCCAGATTTATTGTAAATGTCACACACCAACATGATAATGACAGAAATGGACTCCTACAGTACTAAAACCACAGGCCAGTCATTTTCAACAATGAACGCTGTGTGCACTGTCTCACACACAAACTCTCAGTTCAACCAAGTCCACAAACAAAAATATAATAATCTACAATAGCATTTACTTTTACAATGCATGTTGTTTAGTGGGACTTCTGGCATTCCTTGCCTTGAACAATCCTCTTCAAATCTGGCTTGTATTCCGTTTTTGCCACTCGAAGCAATTCTTTCACATGAGTGTCAGTCAGAACAGATCGATGCTTTGATTTCACATGTTTTAGGGTAGAAAACACAGACTCACAGACGTATGTTGACCCAAACATTGACAGTATCTTGAGCGCAGCCCGTTTGACATTGGGGTATTTTTCCATTGGCACACTTTTCCAGAACTCAATGGTCCCTTCCCTTAAAGCAGGTTTCAATTGGTCCTCCTCACAAAGATCGATCATCTCCAACTCAGCCGCAGCTTCATCTGTGACTAGCGGGACTTTCAAACAGCCGGTCTCTGCATTAAATGCGTCGACGAGGAACGTAATCTGTGGCCTTTTCAATTGTAGATCATGGAACGGGGTCACAAAGCTTTCGTGCAAGTTTTCAATCAGCGTTGCATATCTGGCTCTTTGCTTACTCAGGGCGGCGCTGGCGACTTGCCCGCTGGCTCTTAGCAGAGTGGGAAAATGCGTTAAATCTCCCTTTTGAATATGTGTCTTGAACAGCTTCAGTTTGTTGACAAACCAAACACACTTTGCACCAGGTCAGGCAGCATTTTTAACTTACCCTGCAGGGTCAGGTTCAGTCTGTCCAAGTGACACAGCATGTCGACCAAAAAGGCCAGATCCATAATCCACTTGAGGTCCGAGAGCTCGGGATAGTCCTTGTCCTTCTCTTCCATAAACAGTTTCACGGCATCCAAAAGCTCAAAGAAGCGAGAGAGTACCTGGCCTTTTGACAGCCACCTCACAGTGCAGCGGCAGGTCACCTGGAAGCCCTTGGTCCAGCTCAGCGATGAGATTCTTGAATTGCCTGTGGTTAAGCACACGTGTGCGGATATAGTTGATGATTTCCATCACAGGCTTCATGACGTTATCTAAATTCAATGATTTAGACACGAGTTGCTCCATGTGGATGATGCAGTGGAAATTCCAAAAGTCAGGAATAGTTTGGTCAGCTTTGCACAGCCCCACAAGCCCGTTCACAGATCCCATCATGGCTGGCGCTCCATCCGTGGCTATTGCAGTTAATTTTGTTATGGGCAGATTTGCTTTTTCAAATGCAGCCATCATGGTTTCTTTCACATCTATCCCACGGGTTCTGTCTTTTAATGGCACAATATCCAGGAGTTCTTCTTGGATCACACAATCGTTTGACACAGACGTGCAAATATTGCCAACTGAGGCTTGTCTTGTATATCACAACTCTCATCCAATGCGACACTAAAATACTCACATGCTTGAAGGTCAGAGTGCAACTGTGATTCAATAGCTGTGTTAATGTCCAATATTCTGTGTTCAACAGTGTGGCGGGACAGTTGGACGTCTGATACCATGCGTTTTAGTTTGTCGTTTTCAGGAGACAAGATTTCAACAACGTCACTGAGGCATTTTTTAACAAACTCCCCTTCATTGTATGGCTTTTTAGCCCGTGCAGTGTTCCAAGCCAGCTGATAGGATGCGAGCGTTATGGTCTCTGACCGCTTCGTAAATTTTTGGAAAAACTGTATCTGCTTTTCTGCCTGACTTTTCAAAGTGTCCAACTCGTGCTTGCGAAGTTCAGTCCCTTTTGGAAATTCCTGGTCGATGTTAGCATGGAGTGAGCTGAAGTGGCGCTGAAGATTTGAAGCTTTGAAATGCGACATCTGACATATAAGGCAGAATGGCTTGCCATTGTGTTCAACAAAAAAATATAAACTCTCCCACTCTGTAAAAAATGTCCTGTGTTCATCTTCATATTTTCTTTTTGCTGTGCCTTTTTTCCCTGCCATTTTGAGGGCGAACTTACTCCTACTGGGAAACTTTGCGGTATTTTCATCTCACACACATGCGCATTTGATGAAAATACCGTATTGAACTCAAGCGAAGCGAACGCGCACATTTTAAAACAACAACACACAAAAAAACCAAAACACAAACTTTGATATGAACGTAAGAGCCGCATGAAACCAGGCAAAGAGCCGCATGCGGCTCGAGAGCCGCGGGTTGGCCACCCCTGACCTAAAGCTCCACATGTCCGATGTCCTTCCTGTACCCTGCAGGGTTTCATGTCCCCTGGGATGAACCGCGGGTCGTTTCATTGCTTCAGTCGTGGTGAATGTGCAGCACTGTGGACTCTCATGGACTTTAAAACCTCGCCATCTTTATTTTGACCTGTGGGTTAGAGGTGTGCGAACTGAATGACTGTCATCATCAACATTTTGTCCTGTTGAATTTTCTGTGTTTTGATCCAGGTGAATAAATAATTTCAGGGTGGAGGTGTGTTCTGTAGCTGGAGAAACACTTCTGCGAACTTTGCTTTGTCGATGTAGCCTGAGGCAGCTGCTGTGTCGCTGTGGACCGGCTGCTGATCAAGCGCTCGCCTCTGCTCGTTTATTTCTGTCTTCGCTCTGGTCTCGTTACATCTGTCAGCTTCTGTCCAGCTGTGCTGCTCGCCTGCTAACCCTGCATGCTGCCTGCTAACGCTCAGCTAACGGTGAGTGCCGCCCTTTGCTTTACCTGTCAGGAGCGCCGTTGTTAACCATGTTAGGCAACGTTTTCCATGAGTCAAACTCTGTCTACGTTAACCTAACTGACTCTGGTTGCCTCTAACAGCTGGAGTCGCTCGTGAAGGACTTTCCACTGAAATGTTAGCTTAGGCTTCCCAGTGACCGCTCAGCAAACTTAAGTCAAGGAAAAATGTGTTGTCCCCGGCTGGAGGGTGACTGTTGCCTAGGTTACCTCAGTCCCAAATCGGTGCTGCACCTAAAACCTGTGTGTGTTTTATGTTCCCACTGTTAGCAGACCTCTGCAGTCTCCTGTAGTTTGCACTGGAGATGCAGACTGCAAACACCAACCAACCACAGACTGGAAACAGAACATTTGCTTTCAAAGTAAAAGTTGTGCCTTATCGCTGAAGCCAACACATTTCATGCAGCTTTTACTCTGAAGGCGAGCTCTGTTACAACAGCTCAGTGAGTCATTATCGAGTATTTGCATGCAAGTCAACGACTTCTATGCAAACTACGAGGCACCAAAGCAACCTCGAGGAGGTTTTCGGTGCAGCACCGTTTACCTCTCTGCCATTCAGCATCTATAAACCTGAATATTTGAGTAGAGTAAATGTTGGCATTAGCATCTTTCAGAGCTGAGTTGACTCCAGAACAACATCACGTTAAACACCGTAGATCTGCTCTAACTCTGTGGGGCGTTTTAGCATCACCAGGTTTAGATTTTCAGACGGTTTGAGTCATTTTTGCAAGTTTTCCTGTAGTTGTGATCTCAAACTCCTGTCAGCTTGTGTTTTCTTTGTATTCTTACAGCTGATCCGTGAGGATGAGGAGCGCTGAAGAGATGAAGATCAGACCCTGCAGAAAGTCCTGCCTGCTTTCTTCTCTTGTTGTTGAGTTTTGAGGTTTGAGCTGCTTGTGAATAGCAAACGTCTTCACACCAAAGTGCCTTCAGGAGTTTCTTCTGTCTGCTTTTCGTGTCCAGCCTTTCTGAAGCAAACAAATTAATTATGTGAGTGAATGTTAATGAAGTTAACCTCAGTATAACCTAGTTCTCACTGCTGGTTTCAAATGAAAAAAGAAAATTAGACGACAAGCTGCAATAAAACGTTCCTGCTAGCTTCAGTGTTCAGTTGTGATTTTAAATGTTAACCATGAAATAAAAGTGTGAAACATGTTGTTGATTCTTTCTGATCTTTGTTTTGTAAATTCTGGATTATTAAAAATACTTTTGCCCATTCTCAGTGTTTGTTTACTCTTTCCTGTTTCCTGTTTTTGCTTCAAAGTTTAGGTGGAGCTGACAGAGACAACAGCACCATCAGGTGATTGTTTAGAGGCAACACATGCAAAACTAAAAGTGTAACCACAGACGACATAAAAAATGAATGTCCCTCCAAAAATGGCAAACCTGCATTAAGACCTCCTCTGGCTGTAAGAGGTCAGGAGGTGAGCCTGCTGCTCAGCTGATCTCTGAGCTCAGCAAGCCGGTCGGGTCGATGGTCTCGGTCTCTGGTTTTAGGTTGTATTCAATAAAAAATGACGTTTATTTTCCCGTGAGAGTAGCAAAGGAGCTGGAAGCAGGAGGAGCTGGCTTTTGTTCCTCGCTCTCTCTCACTGAGAATTTAGGATCAAAAGTGACGAGTGACAAGTCTGGTTTCAAAATATCAAGATGCAGATGACGGAAATGCTCCTGTTTTATCTCAGGCTGAAGACCTAACACAGACGAGGGGCAGACGAAATAATGAGAGAGAAGTAAAGACAAGAAACGTGATGACAAAAAGCACTCGTGAATCAATTGTAGATGGTTCAGCACCGTCAGCTTACAGCCACTGCCGGGATTCCTCAGTGGAAACACTTTCAGAGACATTTGCAGTGCTAGAGTATTTGGACTGGTTTCATTTAGCTGGATGTGTGTTGGAGTTAAAACTGCTGATTAATGAAGAAAATCAGATTTTGATCCACATGCAGTAACATCTGGAAGATTCTGATTGGCAGCCTCATTTTTCAGCCTGACAATGATCCCAAACACACTGCCAGTGCAGTGAAAGCATGCCAACACACAGTGGAGCATCCCTGAAGCAGTGTGGGGACATCCTGAGGCAGAAACATCCAAAGAAGAGCTCTGAACGTCCTTCAAGAAGCCTGGAGAAGAGATCCTCAGAGAGCTGAAGGATGAAGGTGCTCACACCAAACATTCATTGTCAAGCTCGTTGGCTGAAGGCTTCAGTGCAGTTCTGTCTAATGATGTGCTACCTGGTTGCTAGCTGCAGGCAGAGCTATGTAAGGCTCATATCAACACATTACAGATGGTGAGACTGTTAGCTGTTTGCAATAATCTGGTTCATTTATATGAATTAATTCGGTGAACATCCAAATCCACAATCTGAAAACACCTGAGCGAGGATCAACAATAAAAACGATCCCGGAGGCTAAACTGTTAACTGTATGTGTGTGTGTGTGTGTGTGTGTGTTGACATCCCAGGGTACAACAGGAGCAGCTGGCAGCCATCTTCCAGCTGCTGAAGGCGAACCAGGAGGTGACGGAGGCCGACATAGAGGAGCAGCTGAAGCTTTACTCCCTCTGAAACACGAGAGACGCCATCGATCTGTCCACTCAGGAAGTCTATCTCCATGACCGCCATCATCAACATCGTGTCCAAATCACCACAGCTGGATGTCACATGCTTGTTTATTAAAAAGTTGGATTTCTTGTCCTGTTCTGATGTTCGACGCTCAGAGTGACTCCAGACTGCAGCTCGCCATCTGTCAGACTCTTAATAGTGACATCACTTCCTGCCAAAGTAATGCTAGGCTAAATTTTAGTAGCAGTTTGAAGAAGGCACTAAATGAAGCTGGCAGGCTTCAGATTCATATTCATGGCAGACACGTGAGCGCGGCGGCATCCTCGAGACGTTTCCCCTCAAACCGCTTTGTTGGCTCTCGTCTGAGAGCTTCTGACGTCACCAAAGACCAAAAAAAGAAACAGTGTGTGGGATGATTTCAGCCTCAAAGCTCACTGAACTCTTTTATACATTAATCTCTGTTAGTCAAAAAAAAAAACATTTCAGTGCTCATTAACAAACATTTTTCAAATATTTGCTGTAAATATTGTTATTTTAAAATATATTAATGTAACTTTTTTGCATGAATTTTGTCATGAAAACAACTTTTTTCCCCTCCACCGTTCATTTTTTATTTATTTTATAGTTCATTTAAAGCATTTATAGTATTTTTAATTAGTTTTCACAATAATAATAAAAATGTCCCCAAGTGTCCCCCGAGCTGTGATTGGCCTCCTACACAGTTCTGGCTGCTTCTTCTTCTGTCACTGTTTTTCTGCACTGACCCCGGAGTATCTGCAGTCACAATAAAGCTGTTTGAATTCTCGCATTTGAGTGAAATGTTATATTTCCCTGCAGGAAACGACAGAACACGCTGGGATGATCGTAAGACCGGCTTCTGTAGTCCATCCTGTAGACATTGTAGTTTCAGCAGTGCAGACATGATTAAGGAGTCCAGCGTAAAAGCAGTCTGCTTCTCCTTTCCTAAGTCCTTTTAAGTCTCTCCGTCACACCTTTCCTTCACTCCATGGCCTTTTCCCACTGTGTGGAAACTGATCTGGAAAAGGAGACATGAGTTCATGTCGGGGCAGCTGGATCGACTCACAGAGAGAAACATCAGTGCCACCTAGTGGTTGATGGTGAAACTGCAGAACAACAGGCTCAGCAGCAGAGGCTTGTTTGTTTGGAGCTGCAGGCTGTGTTTCCTCCTGTGAGCAGCAGAGGGCAGCATTTCACTAAACCACACAGCTTCAAGGCTTCACCTCTGAGACTGAGCAGAAACACGCTCTGCTTCCTGTTCGAGCTCTCTGTTTTTTCGTCTCACCCTCCCTTACTTCATTTTTCAGGAGAGCCGACAAGGAAAATGTCGGTCGAGTGAACCACGGGGTCGTCGAACTGAAACAGGCTCTCCTGCACACAGTCCTCATTTATACAGTTCTCTGCAAACCCGAACATCACGGCTAACAGGAGGATTTTCCTGTTCCAGCACAGCCAAACATCGAAGAACCACTTACTGCTAAAGAGACTGACAGGGGAAGTGCGCACTACATCCTTGGTTTCTTAACATAGAGCTTATCATTGCAGCACAAAAAGAGACCTCCTTAGACTGCTCTTTAATGTTAGTTTCCATGTTTTCCATTGAGTTAGCATTTCTGTCACCAGCTAGCTTACATGCATAGTAAGTCTATTAACAGCAAACAACCAACCCGGTGCTGTCACATTCTGTACTGACACAAGGTGGCGCTGAACATGTTCTATAAGCTTTAACTTATTTCACTTAATATACACCCATATCACTTTTTGTGGAGCTTAAATATTTTCCCATCCTCTCCTGCTTGTAGCTGCTGCAGTCTGCACAGCAACCCACCAAAACCAGACAGAGCAGAACAGAAAGGAAAGCTGACGTTAGAGGCGACAGCATCCACAGCGACACAGAACACTTAAGTGTGGAGAGGTCTGTGATCAGGTGCTCCACCCTAGTAACACTACAATCTCAATATCAAAGCACTGCTTCAGGTAACAAATGAAAAAATACAACATAATGGAAACAAAGCATTATATTATTTAGATTTTTATTACTTTACACAGTTTTTTTAATGATTTAAATCCTGCATGAGGAATCGTGTAGCATGTACAGGAAGAGATAAAAATAGAACTGTGCTGCATGCAGGCTTCCTGTTGAACAGAGCATAACTTCTCTATTTAAGCTGAATACTGAAAGAGCAAACACATCTAGATAATGAAATGTACTTTTAAGCATAACATAATAAAAATCCTAAAATCCTAAAAAATCTCTTAACATTCCCTCCTGTTGTACATATGTATATGTACATAGCAACCACTAACATTGTATCAGTCTACGGCCACTTGTAAACATTTTTAGCCAAGACATCATAAAATAGTGGGTTTTGTGAGTATGTTATATCCAAGTGTCTATCTCATTATCATCTTCTTCATTCTGTGATAGGGTGATGTAAGCATGAATTGAAGCAGTTACCATTTTTGATACCATGTTCTTCAAACAAGGTATGACACATGAAGTGAGAAGACACAATAACAGTATTATAACACCAACAAAAACAAGTCCTTTAATCAGCAGGGATTAAGAGCCATGTAAGCCAGTCTTCCGTGTTTGTGGCATAGTCTCGTTGTTGTGCATCCCGAAGTTGTCTGAGTGTTTTCAGAGCATCAGTCATGTTCGATGAGTGCACATTATCTGGAATGTATGTGCAACATGTGTTGTTAAAGAGGACACATAGTCCTCCTTTCTCGGTGAGAATCATGTCCAATGCTACCCTGTGTTGCATTACTGCAACGCGCAGAGCGTCAATTTCTTGATCCTGTTCGTCGTCGATTTTACATGAAGCATTCAGAAAAAGTCCAAAACGGTAGTTTAGAGTCTCTATCCTTAAAGCGTGTTTTCTACCCCCACCCATGGGAAGAGTGCATGAGTAACTTTTTGTCTGTCAGTCCAAAGTTTAAATTCCTCTGG
Source organism: Oreochromis niloticus (assembly GCF_001858045.2). NCBI lineage: Eukaryota > Metazoa > Chordata > Actinopteri > Cichliformes > Cichlidae > Oreochromis > Oreochromis niloticus. The sequence continues at coordinate 33,955,389 of NC_031969.2, read as the reverse complement.
GACATCGGAACCCCATATGGAATCATGCTGCTTGAGGTCTGGGGTGCTTCGTCTTTTCCTTGTTGTTGATGTTGACGTGGCGTCCATGGTTATCTTGAAAGTGTGGTCAGATATGAAAATGGGAGTGCACTGAGCGCAGATGTTGCTGCTCTTCACGGGCCCTCCAGGAGCGTGTGTCTGTACTGCTTTGCAGTTGGTGGTGTTTCCCATTGGCGTGGATCCGTTCTCTTGGCGGTAGCATAGGCTGTGGCTCAAATTCCCATTGTTTTCAAGAAAGACTGGGAATGATTTAGCCTCACTTCTGTGCTTCACTTTCAGGTCAACCCAGAACCATTCGTCACATGTGCCATTTCATAGTCCTATCTGGAGAGGTTCCTCATGGTTGACCACGATTCCCTGGAATTGATACCCAAGGCTGGCGTAGCTTGCGGCACACTTTGCCTGAATTATGTCCATTGCCTTCGCGTACAAGGTGGCGTACTGTGTCATTGGGGGCATATAGGAGCAAACATAGCAGTCTTTCCTGGGTGTGCTGTCATGTATATATCGATACCATGCGTTATTCATCCATGGGTGAATGTGGTCTTGTGTCATGTCACGAAGATGTGAGTTGTCATGTGTCCATCTTGTCTGCAGGTGGTGTTGTTCATCTTCTTTCTTTCGGGTGAGTGTTAATAAACTCACCAGGAGTGCAACATTAGCCACTAGGAGGACGAGTGTCTTCATGATGACCAGACACACCTGTGACCTCTGATGAGTAGACTACCGGCAAGAAGAAGAGGGCGGGGTGTACCCGATCAGCCCTCCCTCCACCAATAGATCACCAGGAGTTAGGGGTGTCAGCGTCTAAACGTCTAGGTTGTCACTCACTTTTTTGCAGTGGCTTTGATGAATCCAGGACGGTCTTTCTGCTATTTTGCAGGCAGTGGGTGTGGTGAGTAGCACTTGATAAAGACCTTCCCACCTTGGTGAGCTCCAATTTTTCCTTTGGAGTACTTTGATCAGGATCCAATCACCTGGTTTCAACCTGCAAGACACTGGGGAGATGTCACTCGGCAGTTGGTTGTTTAGAACAATCTCCTTATTTTCAAGTAATTTAGTCATCCATTCGGCTAATGTAGTTTCTCTTATTGACTTATCTATAGGTTTATCTATGGGCTCACTTGTGATTGGTAGTGGAAATGGTCTACCGTGAATAATTTCAAAAGCTGTGAGTTTCTGAGAACTTTGTGTCAGTCTCATCCACATTTTTACCAGGCCTATACACTCAGGCCATGGTCTCCCTGTTTCTTCCATGCATTTTCTCAGTCTCTGTTTTATTGTGCCGTTAGTTCTTTCCACTAGTCCGGCACTTTGTGGGTGGTAAGCACAGTGGTGTTTGATGCTGAATCCTAGTGCTTCAGAGACCTTACTGATTACTCCATTAACAAAATGTGTCCCATTGTCTGATCTTATCAGAGTGGGGATGCCATATGTTGGAATGAAATGGTTGCACAGATGTTCTGCTACTGAGATGGCGTCTGCTTTTTTTACTGGATAGATTTCTGGCCATTTTGAGAATACGTCTATGATCACTAGAGCGTATTTTGAGCCTTGGCATTCATTTAGCTCAATAAAATCCACGTGGATTGTATGAAAAGGATGAGGTGGTGTGCATTATGCGCATTATGTTTTTGGCAAATCATGCATGTTCTGACAAATTTCCGAAATTTTATCTACCACTCCTCCCTCCTGTTGACACATGATTGAAACCGTGTGTCAATAACGCCGCTGATTTGTGTAGGGACATTGGTAGTATTGGTTTGCCATTACAAGCCATCAAATCTAGCTGTGCTCCACATTTTAACCATCTCTTTTGTTCTCTAGTTGGTACGGCTTTTTGTTCTTTTTGTTCATTTATAAGCACATCAAGTGGTATTTGCATTGAGGAGTCAGACATTAATGTGTCTGTAGTTTGTTGTGCTGCTCCTTTGCGGCTTGATCTGCAAAGTTATTGCCTTTAGTGACCTCTGAGTTGTCCTTCTGGTGTGCAGCACATTTACATAATGCTAACTGTTTTGGCAATATTAACACTTCCAACAGTGCCTTTAAAAGATTTCCATGTTGCACTAACCATCCCTCTATTCTGCCAAATTCTTGCAAAATGATGTACAGCTGCAAAGCCATACTGGCTGTCAGTGTATATGTTTATGTCTTGTCCTTCATGCAGCTGACAGGCACGTATGACAGCTGTGAGTTCTGCGCTCTGTGCAGAGTGTGAGGAAGTTAGTGCTTTTGCTTCTAAAATTGTGTCTACTGTGGTTACCGCATAGCCTACACAGTTCCGCCCAAGGCTACTTTTGGACGCTGAACCATCTACAAAGATATTAACGAAACCAGCCTGTGGGGTGCTGTGAAGGTCAGCGCGTGGTTTTGTTTCCTCATCTAGCTTCTTTATACAGCAGTGTGCATCACCATCTTGCGAAGTAGGGGGAAGTGTGCTGGGGTTTAAAGTGTGTCCACACTTTTCAATTCTGATGTGTGACTGTGAAAGCAAAATGCCTACATAAGAAAGTTGTCTGGCATGTGCCAAACTTCTAAGTTGGGAAAAACTTTGCATTGCTTACAGTTCATAGCTCACAGCTCTAAAACTAGGCATCAACAAATCATATGCCTAATCATTATGTGTCACTGTGATCCACAAGTATGATCACAAATTTGTTTCCCAAACTTACAAAACAAACAAACAAAACAAATTGCCTATGGCATCAAGGCTTTGCGTTCATATTAATTGAGTGTAAGCTGCCTTCCTCATTGCAAGTGTTTGTTACAATAAGGTTTAATTCATGCATCTTATCACTGAGTTCTAAACTATCTCACTTCTGACTCTTTCCAAAAATAATTTCACATATAACAATTTCTGTATGTGTTGTCTGTCCATTAATATAGTTGTCAATTATTTCTGTCATTATTTTGCCTTCTTTTGTTTATGACATGGCGGACATCTCTAAACAATCATGAGTTCAGCCTTCAATTTCAACCCAATTATACCCTGTATTCTCGCACTCGAACTTTCCCAATTAATCTATGCTTTTGTCGCTGTACTCAAGGTTCCAGGTTGAGATAGATCCACCTGTACTGACACACTAAAGCATACAATTAATATCATTTTCATTACTTTTCTTAAAGCATTCATTCGCTTCATCTTCTTAGAGTTTAACTCGTCTGTTTCTCTCTGTGAGCTGTCTTGACACACCACAGGCACACATATTTCCTGTTTCTGCAGACTACTCGAACTCTTTTGTTTTTCTTTGTATTCATAGTCTATAAACCCTCTTTAATTCTACTAAATCTTGATCTAAAACCAACACCTTTATGTCACGCTCACACTTCTAAATAGAGCCCTTTCAGACATCAGGAATCATCACACACACTGCCTTTTCTCTCAAACTTCCACTTGTTCACTCACTCTACTATGAACCTTTGTAGTGTTATTATGACTTATTATTTATTATTTTTGTACAGATCACACCCAATCACTCAAAACCTACTACTCACAGCATTCACACAGTTAAAATCACTCAAAATATGCTTTCATACGAGTATTTCAGACATGCTTTTCATAATCAGAAAGAGCAAGTCAAAGAAACACAACTGAAACCTCTAATCATTCTCACAGCACACACATAAACTGGAGAGAAAACTAAAACACACCGGCATCAGTAGTAACCTCAAGAGAGGTTACTACTGAAAGATATATAGTGGTCACTTACTGTACATCCACAGTAATGAATTCAAACTCTATTTATACAATTGTAGTGAGCAAAACCAGCATCTCAGTCACAGGCATTTAGCAACATTTGCAAACAATAGTTATAAAGCTCAACAACACTCTAAACCGAAAGCAACAATCTCCATGCGCGTCACCGCTCCTCATTAGCTTGGTAGTGTCCACATATCTAATTCAGCTTCTCAATCTTGTAGCTTTAGCTGTTGTATACAGGGTTTGGCTCATTAGTTGTTAGTATAGGTTTGCTCTTCATCTTAACAAAGTCTCATCTAAGATGACAGGTTTACAAGCAGGTCAAGTGTCTCTATGCACTTGATTAGATTTGGTATTTTCTTTGTTTTCTTCATCTCATATATCATTGTACTGAGTTGGAGCAAACCTTAAGCTTGAATCAGACTACTTTTAACAATCATCCACCTCACATCATAACTGACTGAGGTGCCTCTTCTTATTAATAGTATGTCATTATTAATGTTATCATTGTATTGTTTTTCCTTTTTTATAACAGCAATAGTATATTACAATACACTACTTTACTACTAATATACAATAGTTTATTATTTTATATTTTATTATGTATCCATCGTGGGTCTGTGTGAATCTGCAGCTTCACACCTTCCCAAGCTGGAGACACACTTTCCTTGGCTGAACAATGACACAGCTGTAATATACCTTATGCATCTCTCTTTTTTATTTGATATATTTTGTGTGAATTATCTGGTTTCATGCATTATATTCATTCAGCTTGGTTGTCTTCCCAATTTTGTTTTATTGTTAATACCAGTTTACAGGTTGTTATCCTTCCTATTAGTAGTTTGAATACATTAGATAAGCTCTAATTTAATTTAACCTTTTGTTTATTCCACTACATTCCTCTTGTGTATGCTTTGTTTTCTTTTTAGCATCCTTTTCAGTATTTATTTCTGCTTGGAGGGTTTCTTTTAATTTAGTCAATGCGGAGGGGCTACATTTTCCCTCCCATGTGGGACATTTAGGTTTTTTTAGGATTTCTCCATCTGCATGCACTAATTTGTCCGGCGCCTGGACATTTTTCTCTAACCACTGCTCGTCAGCAGCGAGTTTTGAAGCTTCGTTACCCATTTTAATCCTTTACAACTACACAACTGCGGCACCTTCTCTGGCACGAGAATCGAGAGAGGTAGTTGACACGGCCTTCTACTTTCAAGCTATTCTTGAAAGCGGTGTCAGCTTTACGTGATGAAACACGACATTTTTCTCTTTTCACCAGTACTTGGGTGGCCAACAGCAAACAAAATAGTGGAATAGTTCAGCCTCCTTATTGTGCTGTAAAATCAACTTATTCCACCAACAAAAATAAAACAATAAATACCTTTATACGCGCGCTACCTTTACCCACTACGGGGGAGCTACCAGTCCCAGATGAGCTCTATCTTTATTTTAAACGCTACCAGCCCCTCTCGGGCGAGCCTACTACGATTTTTCGCGACGTGTTTCAGAGTGTCAATATTCACCTGTTTGCTGATTAATTGCCGGGTTGTCAGGTCCCCCTCATCGACCCCCACCGTCGTGGACCACTTTTAAGAATGCTGGCCAGAACCCGAATTCACGCTTCTGGTCTTTATCCTGTACCTGGACAGGAGCTGTCGACAGACTTCAGCGCGGGCTTCTCACGACGGCAGGACTCGATGAGGTTTTCCTGTGGGGTCACACAAAAGTGCTGTGTCCCATCCGGCTCGAAGGACCAAGAAATGTCAGGAGTTTTCCTGTATTGCAACTCAGGTCAGAATAAAGACGCTCAGACAGACAGGTTAACGTGTACACGGGTGAGACTCATGGAGACTCGCACCCTGGAACAGTTGTCAGGCTTTTATTTATACCCCAAGCATATTCGTGTAGCATGTACAGGAAGAGATCAAATAGAACTGTGCTGCATGCAGGCTTCCTGTTGAACAGAGCGTAACTTCTCTATTTAAGCTGAATACTGAAAGAGCAAACACATCTAGATAATGAAATGTACTTTTAAGCATAACATAATAAAAATCCTAAAATCCTAAAAAATCCCTTAACACCGACTGATGACGTATCACGAGTACACGAGAACGCAAGTACGCACAAGTACGCATATTGAGACAGGCCCTTAGTGTGGACAGACTCTAGTTCAGAAAACTCTGAGTTTACAGAGCCAACATTGATTTGAAATGATTACAATCAAAGTGAACAGTCCCCATAGCAATAAACCCAGGCTTGGAGGGAGCAAAACAAACAAAGTCTCTTAAATTTTCAGGGGTGAGAACACCCTCCCTCAGGATTAACAGAACTGACTTCAGAGGGAACAGAAGTGTCTCTATCACTCACCACAGCCGTCAGTTCTGAAGCCCTGGAATCCGGCTGTGGGGCGGGGTGATGGCGGCGTGGACGCCGTTTCCTCCCAGACTCTGGAATGGAGGTGCTGGAGGAAATTGGTGATGGTGGAGAGGAATTCTGTGGCAGCGGCGTGCAAATGCCTTTCCACTGCGGCGACCGGTGCTGCTGCATCGTGGGGAGCTCTGCAGCTGCTGATGCTGCTGCTACGTAGATCACCGGATCTGGACGAAGTCTGCTAGCTCCTGAGCTTGTAGCGTGTCACAGGTTCGACCCAGCTCCTTAACCAGGCCTGTCACTTCTGGGAGCTGGTGAAAATGAGGATTTAATAATAATAATGGATTGCATTTATATAGCGCTTTTCAAGACCCTCAAAGCACTTTACAATTCCACTATTCATTCACTCTCACATTCACACACTGGTGGAGGCAGCTACAGTTGTAGCCACAGCTGCCCTGGGGCAGACTGACATAAGCGAGGCTGCCATATCACGCCATCGGCCCCTCTGGCCATCACCAGTAGGCGGTAGGTGAAGTGTCTTGCCCAAGGACACAACGACCGAGACTGTCCTAACCGGGGCTCGAACCGGCGACCTTCCAATCACAAGACGAACTGCCAACTCTTGAGCTACGATCGCCTTTTATTCTAGATTTCCCTCTAGAATACCGTTGATCTGTATCATCAGGCCTTGGATGCTGGACAGGTAACACTCCTGGGATACGCCCGCTGGGTCCATGTAGTGGTCGCGCCATTCTGTCATGAAGGGCTGTGTGCAGCAAGCAGGATTGGACCCAAAATGCAGGACTCTCAAAGAAGGAACTTAAACTCAAAAGGCAGCTTTTATTGTTGGAAAAACTCTGGATAAATTATACTCACAAAAAACAAAACAAAACTCTGAACATAGGTACTAAGGACTGAATTGGAACAGAGAAACTAAACAGGCGCATGAGATAAACATACAGCATGTAGAGGTTACAACGCGACAAAGGGCAAAGGCAAACATACGGCTTAAACAGAATAGCTCTTCATTGTCAGTGTTACAAGAACAAATACACAGTGGAGTAATCAGGGAATAGGAGACAGGAGGGAAACGCAGCTGGGAAAAATTAGACCTAATGAGACAGGAGGGAAGCAAAACTGAATACAGTGACATAAGATATGGACCTTAAAAGTAAAACAGAAAACAAGAAACAATTCCCAAAGATGTGGACTTGACACTGAGAGACAGACTGAAAGAATATAACACATGAAAAACAGGGAAGACAGTGACTTAATAAACCCTAACCTAATTTACCCTTTAAACCAGGGGTGGGCAACTCCAGGCCTCAAGTGCCGGTGTCCTGCAGGTTTTAGATGTATCCTTGATCTAACACAGCTGATTTAAATGGCTAAATTACCTCCTGAACATGTCTTGAAGTTCTGCAGAGGCCTCGTAATGAACTAATCATGTGATTCAGGTGTGTTGACCCAGGGTGAGATCTAAAACCTGCAGGACACCGGCCCTCGAGGCCTGGAGTTGCCCACCCTTGCTAAAAATGCTAACCGTCACCGTTGACGGGTTAGGGTTTTATCAAATCAAATCAAATCACTTTTATTGTCACGTCACATGTGCAGGTACACTGGTACAGTACATGCGAGTGAAATTCTTGTGTGCGAGCTTCTCAAGCAACAGAGTTGTGCAAAAATACAATAACATAAAACAATCAAAATATAAGAATGGCTAAATCTGAGTGTAATAAATATATGTACAATATAAGAGTGTATGCATTACTGGATGTGTATACTAAATATGTTTTTTGTTTTTTTTACGTGTGTGTGTGTGTATACATATTTTACAAATTAAATAGATTAAACAATAAAATAAAATATATAAAATATACAGAGGTTGGTAGTTGAGACATGTGCAAAACAGTGGCATTTATATACAGTGTGGAGTGCATAATGTTGTTGAATGTGGGTGAGGTGTCTATGACGTGTTCAGCAGTCTGATGGCCTGATGGATAAAGCTGTCTCTCAGTCTGCTGGTACGGGACCGGATGCTGCAGAACCTCCTTCCTGATGGAAGTAGTCTGAACAGTTTATGGCTGGGGTGACTGGAGTCCTTGATGATCCTCCCCGCTTTCCTCAGGCACCGCTTCCTGTAGATGTCCTGGAGGGAGGGAAGCTCACCTCCAATTAGGGCTGCTCAATTAATTGAATTTTAATCGTGATTACGATCTGGGCATTCAACGATCATTAAAAATGACTGAGCCGATTATTAGCTCCTCCTCTCGCGCTGCTCCGTGTGGCAAATCGAGCGCACCTCTCTGCTTTTCGAACACGCGTCACAA